>NW_007731366.1:0-41776 GCF_000696425.1 Galeopterus variegatus | reverse complement strand
GTACAGCAGGAATGGAAATCATCAAGTCGAAGGTATACCTGTTTCCCAATGTTCATTGCAGCACTCTTCACAATAGCCAAGAGCTGGAATCAACCCAAATGTCCATCATCGGATGAGTGGATACGGAAAATGTGGTATATCTACACAATGGAATACTACTCAGCCATAGCTTGATTTTTAAAAAATAAATTTAGTTTTGAATAATTTTTGGATGTATTTAAAATTGACAAAGAGAATCAGAGTTCCCATATAATTCTTACCCAATGTATCCTATTGTTAATATTTTAATAACCATTGTACCTTCATCAAATTTTAAAAAATATATATATTACTATTAACTAATTCTGGCCTTTATTTGGATTCTGTCAACTTTTCCACTAATATTCCTTTGTCTGTACCAGGATTTAATCCAGGGTACCAAATTACATTCAGACATTATGTCTCCTTCCTCTCTGCTCTGTGACAGATTTTTGGACTTTTCTTGTTTTTTTATGACCTAGACAGTCTTGAGGAGTACTGTTGACACGTTTTGTACAATGGCCTTCAATTTCAGTTTATATGATGTTTTTTCTCATTATCAAACTGGGATTATAGACTTGGGGGAAGAAGACTGTTCCAGGTTGAATAGTGTCCTGGCAAAACTTATAACGACGTGGAACATGTGAACTTGACCTTATTTGCAAATAAGTTTCTTGCGGGATTTTTGTCATCAAGTTTCAATGAAGTTGGATTAATTAGGGTAGACTCTAAATACGGGGAGATTTCAACATACAGAAGCCACCCAGAAGGAGGAAATCTATATAGATCTATATAAAGACAGACACAGAGATTTGAGCAATACAGCTGCAAGCCAAGGTACATTAAGGATTGCCAAAGGCAAGGAAGGATTCTCCCCTGGGCTGCTCAATCTCTGTCTGTCTGTCTGTCTGTCTGTCTGTCTGTCTGTCTCTCTTTCTCTTTCAACAAGCACTTTGGGAGTCCCAAGTCAACATGCAGACGACTGGCTACTCTGATACTCTGGTTCTGAAAACACCACATAGGGAGGCAACACAGAAAAAGGAGAACCCTTCACCTTCAATCCCTGCTGTTTGATTCGCCCCATCCCTGGCACCAGATATGCAAGTAATCCAGTCTTTAAATATTTCCAGTCCCTGGCCTTGAAGCTGCTCAAGCTGACGTCAAGTGTAAGAGAGATAAGAAGTCCAAGAAAATTCATGCCCAAATTGTAGAATGGGGAACAATGAATGTTGCCATTGTTTCAAATCATTAAATTTTGGGGTTGTTTGTTATACTCCCATGATAATGGAACAAAAACTGATCACAAGATTTTTCATTAGTTATTTTTCTGTTTGTCGTCCATACTAAATTGTAAAATCTGTGAATATAGATTCCATGTTTTTTTTCTCATGAATGACACAAGTTCAGTGTTGAGTCATAGAACAGCTATCAATAAATGCTTCTGAGTAACTTAACATGTGAATTCATGAAAGAATGAGGCTTTATTAAAGGAATAGCTGATATTGGCTATGAGGAATATGCTGAGCTTTGATGACAACTCTCTGAACTTACAAAAGTGAACGTATTTTCATATCATACCAACTTTATTTTAACTTCATAAATACTTGTGTCACATTCTACATCTACATTAAGTTGCTTATTAAAAATTAAAGAAAATTTATACAAACACATCCACTTTGTTGTTATAATTTAATAGAAACACAGATTCTGAGTGTAAAAGTTTAGATAATGAAAATATCCATGAAATCACTATCCCAATAAAGAAACAGAACATTTTCACTACTCCAGAAATATCCTTTATGCCACTTTTTTATTTTTATTTATTTATTTATTTATTTTTTGTCTTTTCCGTGACCCGTAAGGGGATCGCAACCCTTGGTGTGGTGTCACCCACACCACACTCAGCCAGTGAGCGCACCGCTTTATGCCACTTTTGCATAAAACTTCCTTCCACCTGGTTCCTATACTGCCAATATTCAGATTCCTAGCACTATAGATAAGTTTTGCCTGTGTTTGAGCTTGATATGAATGGAAAACATACACATGTACACATTTGTGTGTGACTTCTTTGGCTCAACATTTGTTAAGCAAATTTGTAACACTAATATTTGTTAGATTTACTCATTCTGTTGTGTCTATTAGTAGATTATTTATTTTTATTGATGAGTAGTATTCAGTTATATAAATACACCATACTTGGTTTATACATTCATTTGTTAATAGTCACTTGGTTGCTTTCAGTTTAGGGCTTTTATGAGTAAATCTACTATGCTTATTCATGCACAATTATTTTTGCAGACATTTTCACATTTTTATTTAATAAATACCTACGATAATAAAAACCTATTATTTTATTTAATAAATACCTAATTAATATGGTGGATGTCATTTGACTATATAAGTAACTGCCAGTTTTCCAAGTGGCTGAATCATATTGCATTACCACTGGTAATATATGAGAGTTCCATTTCCTCTATCGGTTTTAGTTGTTTAGTACTGCATAAGAAATTACCCCCAAATTTAGCAGCTTTAAAAAAATGCATTGATTATCACAGTCCCTAGGTTTCAGAAATCTGGGTCTTTGTTATGTGTTCTCTCATAAGGCTGCAATCGAGGTGTTGAGGCTGGAATCTCATTTAAAGGTTCTACTGGGGATGATCCAGTTCCAAGATCACATGCATTGTTTTTGGTAGGATTCAGTTTCCCAAGGACTGTTGGACTGAGGCCCTCAGTTTCTTGCTGGTTATAAGCTGCAAGCTGCCCTCAGTTCCCTGCTACTTTGTCTCTCCAAATTGGCAGCTTACTTTATCAAAGGCAGTGGAAGAGACAGAGTCTGTGAGCAAAGCAGAAATTTCAATTTCTTGTAACCTAATTGTGAAAATTACATCATTTCAGCATTGTCACATTCTATTGATTGGAAGAAAGTTACTCAAGACAAGAACACTGATAAGAGAATGTGAGGATCACTGGCGGTCATCTAAGACACTAACTATCACAGTATTCTTACTAGTCATTTTGATTTTAGCCATTCCCATCAGCCTGAAGTATTACCTTATGGTTTTAATTTTCATTTCCCTGAAGAAGAATTAGTGTTTATTAGCCATTTCTATATCTTGTTTTGTGAACTTGCTACTCACAATTTATTAGCCATTTCTATATCTTGTTTTGTGAACTTGCTTTTTAAAAATTGGCTTTCTTTTCTTGACTTGTAAGAATTATGTATTATGAACACAAGCCTCTTGTCATGTATACACATAACAAATATTATCTCCAAGAATGTGGCTTTCCTATTTATTTTCTTCACAGTGTCTCTTGAAGAACAGAAGTTGTTAATCGTGATGAAGTCCAATCTATCATTTTTTTCTTTTCTGTTCAAATTTTTTATGCCTTGTCAAAGAAATCTTTGCCTACCCCAGATTTGAAAAAAAGAAAAATGTAATCTTCCATCTGTTCTTTAGGAAGTTTTATGTTTCTAGGTGCTATATTTATGTCTATGGATCATCATAAGATTCCTCGTAAGTTAATTTTTGTGCATGCTATGAAGTAAGGGTGAAATTTTATTTATTTATTTATTTTTACATAAAGCTATCCAGTTGATGATCCAGTACCATTTACTGAAAATATTTTATCCACTTTAGTGAAATAAGTCATGCACAGAAAGAAATACCGCATGTTCTTACTTACACGTGGAGCTAATAAAAATAAATAAATAAATAAACAAATAAACAGGGGATTAAAAAAAGACAACAATCACAATAATTCCTTGAAATTGTTAAAAGTGATCGGACATGCTGTTGATGGGGTCAAGGGGGTAGAGGGAGGGGGAAAAGGAGGAACTGGTAATGGGAAATGAAAATCATTACTTTGTATATTGATAAATTAAAAAACAAATAAACTTTTTTAAAAAGCAGTTGAAAAAATACTAAGAAAAAAAGAAAGAAAACATTATATCTTTCCTCCATTGAACTATTTCAGCACCTTCATCAAAAATCAATTAACTATATATGCATGGGGCAATCTAGACTCTCCATTCTGTTCCACTGATCTATTCGTCTACCTCAAATCAGTGTCACATTGATTCTGTTTATAATAAGCCTAACATTGTTAAGACTACTTATGGAATTATAAGGCTTCCAATTATGTTCTATTTCAAAATTGCTTTTGCTTTTCCAGGTACTTTGCATTTCCATGTAAATTTTGAATCACTATGTCAATTTCTGTCCATAAAATCTGTTGGAATTTGATTGAAATTTTATTAAATTCATCAATAATACTTTTATACATTAAAATGCTTTTATCAGTTTTAGCTTTACTTGATATTTTACAAATGATATTAACAGTCCTCTGAAAAAAATAATAACATAGCCATAAAATTTCCAAATAAAGATTAATATAAAAAGATTTTTACTCAATGAAATACATTATGATAAATTTAAATAAACAATATAACACAAGTTCAAGACTGATAGATGTAATTTAAGAATCTAGAAATATACCTGTATAGAAGTTGCTACTTAATTATAAAATTTTGAGCTAGAAAAATTGTGAAAGTAACAAAAAGACTAAAAAGGTGCAATTAATAATAGTACTATTCTAAATTAAAGTAAATAAATATTACAAATTCTGTATAGTGAAAATACATTTTAAAAATGATAAATAGGAATATTTATGCAATCTTATCACAGGTAAACATTTAAGAATGGCTTTTACAAATCCATGTTAAAAAGAAAATTTTTGAATAAAAATGTAGCCAAAGAACATGAATAAATAATTCACAAAGTCCAATAAGTATCCAACATACATTAACAATATTAAGAAATCAATTCAAATAAAATCAATAATAAAATATTTTTCCCTGTAACTAACCAACAAATAAGAAAAAGTTAACAGTATAGTTTCAGAATTTGTCATTTCGATATGAAAACCAGTTCTCTAATAACTTGGAAATTTGTGCAATTTTTGCAAAAGACAATTTTCCAATATGTATCAATGTTTAAAATGTTCATATCATTTACTGTTTCATTTTAATGAACATATTCTAAGTTGAGAATGTAGGTGTGAGTGTGTATACTTGTATGCACACAAACATATACACATACATAAGGATTATTATTGCAATGTTGCTTATAATATCAAGTACTCATAACTTCACATTCTAAATGTTCATTCACAGGA
This sequence comes from Galeopterus variegatus, assembly GCF_000696425.1. Taxonomy (NCBI): domain Eukaryota; kingdom Metazoa; phylum Chordata; class Mammalia; order Dermoptera; family Cynocephalidae; genus Galeopterus; species Galeopterus variegatus. Next base: position 36,583 of record NW_007731366.1, on the reverse strand, counting down.
CAGTAGTTATCTACATTCATACAAGGGGTGAATATTTTGGTATTTTAAGATAGAATGATTTTGTTTGGTAATTGACATAATAAGGTTCCACATCTTATGTTTGAATGAAAGAAAGGCTCTTGAGAAATTGCATGCATAAAATAATACTTTTTATTTGTGTGTGTTGCGCATAATGAGGACATTTAAAATTATCTTAATAGTAGTTTTATTCTGACATATTGAATTTGGGTTGATTTTACATCTTTTTGTACTACATTTCATTGCTTAGAATATCAAATAATTATAAGTAAAAAAGAATAGGCATGGAATATAAAAACAAATTTACAGATAAAATACACAAGAAATATTATTGAACAGTAAGTGTATGAAAAGATATTCAACCCCAGTAATTATCAGGATGGTGTATATTTTAAGAAAATATAGCATATAATTTTTTCTTATCGGTTTTTAAATATAAAATTCAGTAAGAAAAATCATTATGGGAAGAGCATAATTTTATACATTGCTAGCGGAAGGCTTCAAATGATACTGATTTTCTGGTTGGCAACTTCACATCTTTAGCAAAATTTAGAGTGTGCCTGTCATTTGATCTAGCCAGTCTTCTAGGCATATATCCAAAATAACTACTTGCAGTGTGCACAGAGACCTATTGAGCCACATTCTCTATGGCATTGTCTGCAATAGTAAATCATAGAAATGCTAAATAGCTACTCTGACAAGAGTTAAAAAGACTACTGTGCAAGTATAATGTGGAATACTGGACAGCAATTATAAAATAATAAATTAGTGCTATGTGAATGGACAAGAAAATAGCTCTAAGCTATACATTTACATAGAAATGCAAGCTAAAAAAATTAAGTAATTTTCCATTGTAATGTGATCAACAAAGACAAAAATGTGTGTTTTCTTAATTTTTAAATATTTACTAAGATACACAAAAATTGCTGATGTTTAACTCTAATGCAGGAAATTGGAAATAGAGTGAGAATTTTTTTAAAATGTGTAGCTTTCTCTCTGTTTTGATGAGTTTAAAAGAAAAATATAATCCTATCTTTAAAATATGCAAAAGAAAATCTTAACACACTTAAAATGAATGTTGAACACAAATTTTCATAATGCCAAAAATGTTTTCACTTTCTCTGCATAATTGGAATTTTTTTCAGAAGTGGTTAAAGAGCCAGCTCTAAGCTCCATGTTGACAGAGGAAGCATTTGTCCTACTCACATTCTTACTCAGGAATTTTAAAATATTTGCAGAAGGAATTCACAAAAAAATGCATGAAATAATTATACCAATTAACAGCTTAATAAATGGAATGTGCAGAGCCCGGTAATAGTATTGGCTTTGAGATAGCCCACCTAGTACAGTAAAGCAGAACAGTCTATCACTGCAGGTTACATGGTACTTCTGTACTCAGGGAATGAGCTCTTTTAGGATTTTCTCATGTACTAAAATACTACTGTATTAAACATACACATATGGATGTACATCATTATAACATCTTTTATAATTGTCCAACTGAGGTTATAAAACATTCTAAGTAAATGGTTGTAATAGCTATATTATAATAGTTTTCTCCATGTAAGTTTGAGGTATTGGTACCCTTCTTTTATATGGTCTTAAAATTAAATTAGTTGTTTAAAATTACACAAATACAAACATTGATGATGTCTTACATCCTTTCAAAGTGTAGTCATTATAATTAATAAAGGTTGGAAAACAAAGTCTATAAAAAACGATGGGGATTACAAGTCCAATTATTTCAATGGGACTAAGAAGATATACTTTTTCTATTGCTTACTAATTGAGTAGAGAATGAAATGTTTCATTCCTTTAGTACACTTAATACATTTTTAAAGTATTAATTTCGATAATAAATTAATTTCTTCTTGAAACAGATTAATGTGATGTATAGTGTCCAAAGTTGTTTGCCACCTCACATTCATTTCTTGTTAATGGATGGCTCAGAGGTTGAAAAAAAAATTAGAACATTATGAGAAGGAAATTGATAAAGAACAGCCCTCTTTCCCTACATCGTAATATCTGATCCAGTTGAAAATTAAAGAACAATAAGACAAACGGAGAGAAAAATTATTACACATAAGACATATCAGAGAGCATAGCTTGGTTGAAAACTAACATCTGGCTTTATAATATTGTGCTACACTCAACCATTTTAGGCACAGTTGGACAACCAAAGGGCTCTTAATATTGGAACATGCTTCTTATAAAAGTTAATTCTTCCTCTGTTCCTTTCTTTCCGTCTTTTTTTTTCCCCTTTGGTTATTTATTTTTAGCTCCCACTTATGAGTGAGGACATGCAGTATTTCTCTTTCTGTGCCTGGCTGCTTATTTCACTTAACATGATATTCTCCAATCTCATCCACATTGCTGTGAACAACCACAATAATATATTGAAATTTCACAAAGAAAGAACAGAACTATGGTTTCTAGAGGTGGGAAAAAAGTAAGGGGGAGTGGGGTTTGGGAGAAATTGGGTGATGGACACAAAGAATAATTACATTTGGTAATGATGAATATGCTAATAATCCTGATTTGGTCATTACATACTGTACTGAAATACCTACAGTCAACTCTGTACCCCACAAACATGTATATTCAATTATGTTTCAATAAGATAAAATGAAATGAAAACAAACAAAAAAAAAAACTTAATTAATGGAGTCACAAAGTACTGGGGCAACTGGCTTCCAAGGGAAAGAGAGAAAGGAATTGATCTTTACCTGTTCAGCTTCTTCTACCAAACACTAAGTGACTCCTCTTCCAGGTGAAAAGATGGAAGAAGCTGGTAGTGTATAAGAAAAATGTAGTTGAAGTGTGGGGAAAACTGCTGCCATTCTAGCATTAGCTAGCCAGTATTCTCAAACGTGTGAATACGGGGTTTAACCTTGCTATGCCTACCTGGTTTTTCATTTGTTTGTTTGTTTGTTTTTCTGCCATTCATGGAGAGGTTATCAACACTACCATTGCCATTCTGTTCCTACTGTTTTCATCAGTAAACACCCGCGGGGCCCTTGTGTATACCGATATTAACATTTAAAAAAGCCACTTGAGCGTTTAACAGAAAAGAGTTTTATTTGGGGTTGCAGGAGCCAGGAGTGAGGTCTGTCTCATGACCTAAAACAAGCCCAGCTCCACGAATAGGCAGGGATTATAGTTTTTAAGGCTCTAGCTATAGGAACTTATACATACTTAACAAGGGCTGGGTTATTTCCATGCATATTCAAGTGGGGGTGGACGTGCATGCACAGTGTGGTGTGTTGTGTGTCACATGTGATCTATGTTCTCTTGGGGATGGAGAGTTGAGCATTAAAATGAAGAGTGGCTGATTTTGTGTTGTCAGAAGGTAAAATTTGGGGCAGAGTTGAGACTAGTGCACATACTCCCTGATCTGGCCTAAACTGGTTTGGGTTATTTGGGAGTTTTGCTATCCCAGTGACTTTCTTGCCCAAACAGCATTGTTGAATGAAAGGGACGGAAGGAGAAAGACTTATCAGGGAGAGAAAAGAAGAAGGAGGTAGCTCTCATTTACAAGACCCCACTGTGATCCCAAACTAACCAATTCACCTATGTGTATCTTTCAGGAATTGCTGCTGGTCGGTAATTATTTATTCACAAAAGGCTCCACAATGTGCATCAATCAATTCCAGTGATCTCTTCACCCAAGGCTGAAAATTCACTCCATATACTATATCTTATCTCAAATTGTTGTGCATAGCCTATCAGACACTTGCCATGAGGTTAAATGCTATTTGAAGATATTTTAGTAATGAAATGGAGCTGCAAAGAAAAATGCCAAAATTTTAAATTCAGTTACAATAATTAAAGCCTCTTAAAGTGTTAAAATCCAACAAAAATTAAAGTTCAAAATAAAATTATCTCATTCTTATGAGTAAAACCCAAAGTTAAAAATGCATATACTGAACCGTCAAATCTGTTTCTGTGCATCATTTTCTTATTCAACTAACTCTTAACCAGAAGACCTCGTGACACCAGAGTGGCAGTATCCTTCCTGCTGCTGCTGCAGCCTGACTGCACCTCATCCAACCAGGATGGCTCCTTCATGGTCTCAGAAGTTTTATTAGATTAATGCCAAATCCTAGGTGCATTTTTTCACATTTTAAAATGTTTAATGCTTTAATAAATACACATTATTTACCAATTCAGGACACAGACTAACAAAATTTAAAGTATATATAAGACCCTAACTCTGACAGCAGTTATCCCAAAGAAAATTATAATCACAGAATACAGTACTTAGTGTTGTAAGAGATCATTGCAGAGGGATACTGATTCCCAAAGGAGTGATTCAATTTGCAAAGAGTTTGAAAAGTTGTTCACGATATTCTCTCATTTTTCTTTTTATGTCTGTAGAATCTGTACAGATGTCCCCTCTGTCTTTCTAGTATTGATAATCGTATCTTCTTTCCATTTTCACTCAATGCACCTGGACAGTGGTTTATCAATTTTATTTACTGTTTCCAAGAATTAGCCTTTGGTTACATTGATTTTCTCTATTTTCCTTTTCTGTTATCTATTTTATGGATTTCTACTTTTTATTATTTCCTAATTTTTGCATGTTTTGGTTTTGTTCTGATTTCTCTAGTTTCTTAAGAAAGCCTATCTAATTAATTTACAACCTTCTTTTTTTGTATGTTGAGCATTTGATGCAGTAAACATCCTTCTAAACAAACACTGCTTTTGTAGCATCCCACAACTTTTGGCAATCTTTCTTATTTCATTCAGTTCAAAATATTGCATAAGTTTCTTTTTGATGACCTAACTCTTTAAGTTGTGCTATTTAGAAATGTATTTAGTTTACAAGTATATGAGGTATTTTTCTTATAACTTTCTGTTGTTGATTTCTAATGTAATTCCACTGTAATCTGAGAGCATACATTATATGATTTTATTTTAATTTATGTTATTTGTCTCTTCAATCTGGCATTTTTTATTGAGGTATCTTCAAGTTCACAGATTGTTCACTCAACTGTAACTATATAAAGCTTTCAGACGAGCTCCTAAATGAAACTTTTTATATATGATATTGTTTGCACTTCCCTTTGGCATTTTCTTATAATTTCCATATATATGCTAAAATTGCCCATCTGTTCAGGCCTGTTGTTTACCTTTTCTACTAGATCTTTAGCATATAAATCATAGATATTTTAATTTCTCTCTGATAATTCTAAATTGAGTCTGGTTCTGGTGATAGCTATAACTCCTGAATCATTTTTCTTTGTTTTTTTGTGCCTTGTAATTTTTGATTGATTGACTTTTTTCCCAATAATTGAATACTTGTTTCAACTGTGTTTACTAATTAAAGCACTGTTGACCACAGAATTATGATAAAGCTCCCTCGCAGTTCAGTTGTGCATGTAGTAAGACTGGCACATAGGCTGTTAATAAATAAGTTACAACAGCCTGCATACAAGTCTTGTGTCAGATAAAGGCATTGGATGCCCTGAACTATTTTTATTAACCAGGGTAGGTTACTTCTGTTGGCCTAAGTTCTTACTAGCCCTGCCTGCCATTTTTTAACAGCCTATGTACATAATCCAAATGCTATGAAAACAGCCTCTTGGCTATATAAAAACATCTTATCATTTTTATATCATAACATCACAAGATTCCTTAACCCAACAAGTCATCTTCTTAGATATTTTGGGTAAATGTGAAATACGCAAATGAAGCAACAACAACAACAAAACAGGAGTGAGCACTGTACACTATAAATGATTCCTCAAAACCAAGGTTAAGAGCTGTTATGGTCTGTGTTTACGCATGGATTAAGGCCTGCCTTGTTTACACTAGAATTCTCATTCCCTCCTTGTGTTTAGTTTTGAAAACAACACTATTTGTCTATGTTGTTAATGTTGTTGGCCAATGAAACAGGTTCTAATACCGCCTGAATTTATCTTATTTTTCTAAATCCCAGGGCCTTTTCACAAAGGTTATGGCATGGCCAAGACTTTTATTATGCTAATACCAGAATAAAGAGAGGAAAGGATAGCTTGTGCTCTCCCAAAGTCATCAAGGAAATAACTTCCTTTTTTTGTAGAGAAGAATCCATGAGGAGCAAGTTGGACGGAGTGTTTAAGAAAAGCCCCTTCTCAAAGCATCCTGGGCAGGTAAAAGGAAGCACTCCAACCCTGTAGCACAATTATGCAATTCTGAACATTGTCTCTTTTCTAGATATTTCCATGAAAAAGAACCTCTCCCTGATGAGACTCCTGTAGTGCCCTGAGCATGTGGTTGTCTTTAATGCAAAGGAGGAGAGTGCAATGAAATATGCTCTGTCCAAATGACATTGAATTCCTTTCCCATCAGTGGACCCCCATGGTCTGAATCTCAGAGAGGTAATAAAATCAGGGTCAATTGTCAGCCACTGCCTAACGGTGATTAGAAGACAGCACTGAAAAAGCCCCGTTGCCTGACTTCAAAGGAGGAGACTTTGCACCCGTTGCCTTGTTGTTTAACTTAGGAGACAGAGAGGAGCTGGTGATCAGTTCATTGAAGTGTAGGCAGAGGTAGGTAGTCCAAAATTTTTCAGTTTGTGAAACCTCTGATCTAATTCTAGAATACATTTTTATGTGTTTCATTAAAAAATATTTTCATTTTCTTCTTAATTTTCGATTTCAATAACTCCTAGATTTTGCTTCACTCTTCTTCCTATACCACATGACACATAAACACCTTTAACCTTATATGTATAAACATGGAGTCTTCGTGCACATTTACCTAACGAAGTATGTTTCACATCCCAAACAGTGATCTTATTGAAAGTATCTTATCATTCTACTTACTAAAAGATAATACAATAAGAGAGACATACCTTTAGAGTAAACTTTTTCTAAATAATTTTATTCTATTGATCCATTTTTAAGTTCACTTTGTGTGAATTTTTGAAACTTAAAGAACTTGCTGATCTTGATTAAATCAGCTATTTTTCCTAAGTCATCAACAAAGTTCCCTTAGCTTTGAAAAGGTGATTAAGATGTACTTCTCATGACAATATTTATTCCTAATGGTAAAATTTTCCAGAATGAAATAAATTATGGCTGCTTTAAAAAATAAATCATCCACAGAGTTCATTTTTTTCAGCAGCATTTATTCAGTTGTTTGTATAGTTGTATAGTTACTTTTATTATTTGTTCAGCTCTTATTTTAAAATAAGTAAAGTCCTTATTATTTGGAGGTAGTATGCACAGTCATGTTTTCAAATGTGGGCAATAAAACATAACACACACACACACACACACACACACACACACATGCACATATATGCAAATCCTCAATTACAAATAATCTAAGTGATACCATGGTAGCATATTTTTATGTAAGGAGTAGGCAAGTGGATATAAAGAGTAAAATATTAATGAAGAAAAAGCCTTTCGGTAGCCTGCTGACATACATATTTGGCTGGCTTAAATTAGGAGGTAATCATGATTTGTTCCAGGTCATTTATGGGAAAAGCAGGATAATCATAAAGGACAGTGTTTAGAACAAAATATAGAATTAACAAATGATTTATGAATGAATGCATTCATGCAAGCTACTGATTGCTGTAAGGATTTTACATATAATTAATTGAGATTTGTAATTATTTATAATATTAGATAATCATGGAACAAGCAGATCAGCCCAGCAATTAGAAATGAGACAGCATTTTTTGAGAGAATCTTTTAGTGTAATGGTCAAACAATAAGGCAGAGACATTCACCTATTGATGTATTTATTTATGTTAAAAATGAAGGTCATGTTTATGACCATAGACGCTGGATTTAGCTTCAGTCCTGCCTTTACTGCAGTCAACTTTAACCCTTGGGTTCTTCCATGGGTAATAATATCACATGGTTCATAGGGTTATTATGATCAATCATTACATAGCATAATCATTTCCAGTTATTTGGCAATTTGTAAATCCTTGTACAGTCCTTGAAACCATAAATATTAGTTTTTCTATACATCATTACAATTATCCACTGGACCTAAAAATCTGCATCACCAATGTGGCAGCTACTATGTTAGCCTTTGAGAAGCAAAGCTAGGTGTTAATTCCTGTCCTCAGATTGGTCAAATTCAACTAGGTAAAGTGGAAATGTATAGCTGACAATAAAGAAGGAGTAGGTATTTCTTTCTTTGGGGAGCAAGGCAGAAGAGATTTAGGATGCAACCTGAAACTTGGATTTATCTATGTGGATTAAGTAGCTAAAATTGTCTAATGAGAGCTTTGACAATTCCAAAGAAATTCCAAATTTCTTTCTCAAAGAAAAATTCTGTCTCGGTTGAAAATTAGTGTAGAGAAGGACTCAGAGCCGGGACAAATCATGCTTGTTAAGGAATAATAAGGAGTAGTTTACATGTTGCAAGCACTGTTTTATGTGAGAAAGTCAGTAATGGCAAAAATATGTATACACACATTTTATATGTATATGTATATTATATATACATATATAATACATACACATTTATATATGGAGAGAATGCATATATGCATATATAGAGAGAATGCATATATGTATGTATATGTGTGTGTACATATGCATATGATTTTCAAAAAGTTCATGGAAAAATTCATATTATCATTTAATTCCATTTTTCCATGAACTTTTTGAAGATTTTTATCTCACTGGCTAAAGGGTTTTTCAGTAGGTTATCAAAATGGTCTTACTTGAACTTAAGAAAAAATAGTTTTGACAGCAGTATACTTCAAAGATGGGAGGCATTTGGTTAGATTAAATTTAGAAAAGACTATACCTCTTCAGTGTTTTGAATGAAAATGTCTGTATAGAAGAAGTAATAATGGAAATGAAGAGGTAAAGTCTGAGTCAAAAGTTTAGGGAAAAACTATCTAGATTTTATAAACAATTGGGTATAGGTATGAGAAAATAGAATGTCTGTGTTGACTCTAAGTTTTCTATGAGTAATTGAGCGATGTCAGTGTTAGTCACTGTATTAGTCTATTTCTGTGGCATATAACAAAATACTTGGAGCTGGGTGATTTATAAAAAAATGAAATTTATTGCTTACAGTTTCTGAGGCTGGGAAGTCCAAAGTCTATCTGATGGTGGTGACAGTGACCTAGGGGTCTCCCATTGCAAGATAGTGGAAGCAGAGAGAGCAGAGAGAAAAAGATGGACTCTCCTCTTCTTTTAAAATCTTCAGAACCACGCCCCTGACCACCACTTTTAATCCACTCATTACTGCACGGTCCTACAATCCAATCACCTCTTCAAGGCTTCACCTTTCTATTACCATAATAGAATTTCCCACCCTCTTAATAGTCACAGTGGGTGCTAAGTTTCTAATGCATAAAACTTGAGGGACACACTTCAAGCTTCAGTGAGTTTTGGAGGGACATAATTCACTTCACTACAGTCAGTCACTATAGAAAAGTTGTTGTAAGTTAAAGAGGAAGATCAAGAGTCTGTTTTAAAAATGTTGAATTTCAGAAAGCTATGCCACATCCAGGTAGAAATGCTCTGCAAACAGAAGATACAAGATTTGCAACTCATAAACATGTAGTTATCAGCATTTTTTTAGATCAACAGCAAGAGCTGCAAATAGAATGGGTGTAACTCCAAAGAAATGTTAAAAATGTCAATAAAAACAGAACTGATTACAGCACACATTGTTGTGTACTCCAAAATACCTATTCTTTATCAGATGATCAGTCCAAGCCAGGCAAAATTTTGCCTTTTTCTTGATGGTGTGTATCAGAAATGGGCATGTGACCTAATATTGGACATCGAGATGTAAGGGAAAGTCTGACAGTTGGAATTCTAGAAAAGTATTTCTTAATCTCAAGTGAGAAACATAGGAAGAAACAGTCTTTCTCTTCTGTCTCTGGAATGTGAGGCCTCAAATTGCTGTAACTATCTTGCCACAAGTCTAATGATAAAGTCAGCATAGAGAATGCCAGATTTGAAGGACAAAAATCAACACTTAGGTCACTTTGGATTCATCTGGTATGAAGTAATTGAACCAGGCCTATTTTGGTAAATGTCATGTCTTTTTTGTTCTCTGGATCTGAGTAACTTCGATATTTTATAATGCAAATTTTTTTCCATACTTTTGTTTAGTACAAAAGAATTTTCTCATAATAAGATTAAAACAAAAAGAATATACATCAAATTATAAATTAAAATAATTTTAAACTCACAAGTAAATTTTTACTATCCCTCATTGTCAAGGACACCACTTTGTATGCCCTTGTGTTGAATTACTAAAATTTTTTTAATATAAATGCTTATTTCTATTTCACTCTATAGACTGCATTAAATTAATCATTATAATTTATATTTGATGAAGCTATTTTAAAGATTTTGCCAATAAAACACATGGAAAATAGAATACAAATCAAACAACTATCATCATGAAATAGGCATCATTACAGGAAAAAATATATTACCAATTAATTGAAAAATATATGAAAATATTATAATTTTTCCATGGTAAGAAAAACACTATAAATTTGAGCAAATATTTAAATATCGTAGTATAATATGATATATCAGTTATGTCTCAGAGAAGGCAAAAACATTTTAACCAAAAGTGATGAGATATGAATATTTGTCAATAACTATCAAACTTAAAAATTTTTATTCAGGTAACCCTAGGAATCATCAGGATATTGTAAATTCCACATAGAATCAGACATATATTTTATTTACCTGATTGGTTTCAGTCTGAAATTACTATCATGTATTGAATGAGATTAATAAACAAAAACCTCAAAAAGTGTATACACCTTGATTAAGTGGGATTTGTCTCCGAGATGCAAAGATGATTCACACACAGAGTGAAAAGATCAAAATAAATAAAATCAGAAACAGAAATGCAAAAGGAGATGCTACAACTCATACCACTGAAATATGAAAGAACATTAGAGACTATTAAGAACTATACACCAATACATATATAAACCTAGAGGAAATGGATAAATTCCTGGACATATCTGACCAACCAAGATTGAACAAAGAAGAAATTGAAAACCTAAATAGACAAATAGCAAGTAACAAGATTGAATCAGTAATAAAAAGTATCTCAACAAGGGAAAGCCCAGGACCAGATGGCCTTAACTGAATTCTAATGAACATTACATGAGGAACTAATACCAATACTTCTTAAACACATTTCAAAAAATTGAAGTGGATGAAATTCTTCCAAACTCAAACTACACAGCCAGCACCACCATGATACCAAAACCAGGCAAGTATACAACAAGAAAAGGAAATTAAGGGTCAATATCCCTGGTAGACATAGATGCAAAAATCCTCAATAAAATACAAGCAAACCTCAATAACACATGATTTTCTAAATAGACGTAGAAAAAGCATTTGATAAAATTTAGCACACTTTCATGATAAAAACTTTCAACAAGTTAGGTATAGCAGGAAAGTGTCTTCATGCAATAAAGACAATATATTACAAACACATAGCTAAGATCATACTGCTGAAAGCTTCCCCAATAATGCGACAAGGCAAGGGTGCCACTCTAACTAGTTTTATCCAACAAAGTAAAGAAAATACGAGCCAGGGCAATTAATAGGCAATAGAAAGAAATAAAGGACATCCAAACTGGAAACAAGGAAGTCAAATTGTCCTTTTTGTTAGATGTCATAATTTTATGAGAGAACATAAAGACTCTATAAAAAATCTCCAGACATTTTAATCAAATTCAGTAAAATTGCAGGATACAGTATCAACATACAAAAATCAGTGGCATTTCTATACCAACAATAAATTAGAAGAAAAAGAAATCAAGAAAGCAATCCCATTTATAACAACACTGATATGACAACAGCAACAAAAGCCTAGGAATAGATTTAAACAAGAAATAGAAAGATCTCTACAATGAAAACTATAAAACATTGACGAAGAAATTAAAGAAGACATAAAAAATGTAATGACATCCCATGTTCATGGAATGGAAAAATCAATAGCATCATAATTACCATACTACCCAGAGCAATCCGCAGATTCTATGTAATCCCCATAAAGGTACCAATGACACACTTCACAGAAATAGAAAAGTAATCCAAATAGTTATGTGGAACAACAAAAGACCCTGAATCCAAAGCAATCCTGAGTAAAAAGAACAAAGGTAGAGGCATCTTGCTCCCTGACATCAAAATATACTACAAAGCTATAGTAATAAAAGCCACGTGGTCCTGGTACAAAACCAGACACATAGAGCAATGGAATAGAATAGAGAATCCAGAAATGTATCCACACATCTACAGCCAACTGATTTTTGACAAAGGAGCCAAAAACATATATTGAGGAAAGGACAGTCTCATCAATAAATGGGTGCTGGGGAAACTGGATAACCATATGTAGAATAATGAAAATAGAACCCTATCTCACCATACACAAAAATCAACCCAAAGTGTATAAAAATCTTAAATATAAGATTCAGAATTATAAACTTCTTGGAGAAAACACAGAGGAAACACTTCAGAACATAAAACTAGGCAAAGACATTATGAATAAGATGTCATAAGCACAGGCAAAGAAAGCAAAAAAATAAATAAATAAATAAAATAGGATTATATCAAACTGAAAAGCTTCTACACCAAAAAGGAAACAATTAACAAAGTAAACTATGCACTTTGACAAGGGTTTAATATCCAGCATGTACAAGGAACTCAAATAACTCAATAGTTAAAAAAAACAAAAGCAAAAACAAACAATCCAATTAAAAAGTGGGCAAACGAGCCAGCCCAGTGGCGCACTGCTACAGTGTGCCACTTGGGAAGTGCGGCGGCGCTCCCGCCGAGGGTTCGGATCCCACATACAGACTGGCCGCTCACTGGCTGAGCAACGTGCGGGAGCAACACCGAGGGTTGCGATCCCGTTGCTGGTCCCAGTCCGGTACGGGAGCAACACTGAGGGTTGTGATCTGTTGCCGGCCATGAAAAAAGACAAAAAGGAAAAAAAGAAATTTTTGGGCCGGCCCGGTGGCGCACTGCGCTAGTGCGCCGCTTGGGAAGTGCGGCAGCGCTCCCGCCAAGGGTTCAGATCCCACATACGGACTGGTTCCTGCTCCCTGGCTGAGCGAGGCGTGGGGGCAACACCGAGGATTGCGATCCCGTTGCCGGTCCCGGTCCGGTACGGGGGCGACACTGAGGGTTGCGATCCGTTGCCAGACACGGAAAAAGACAAAAAAAAAAAAAAAAAAAGGGGGCAAACAAGCTGAATAGACATTTCTTAAAAGAAGACATACAAGTGTGCAAAAGGTATTTGGAAAAATGTTCAACATAACTAATCATCAGAGAAATGCAAATCAAACCACAATGAGATATCATTTCACCCCAGTTTGAATGGCTATTATCAAATATAGAGAAAATGACAAATGCTGATGAGGATATGGAGAGAGGGGAACTCTTGCAGGCTGTTGGTGGAAATGTAAATTAGTAATCCAATATGGAAAAAAGTATGGCTATTTCTCAAAAAAATACAAATAGAACTACCATATGATCCAGAAATCCCACAACTGAGTATATATCCAAAGGAAAGGAAATCAACATATCAAAGCAATACTTGCCCTCCCATGTTTACTGTGGCTTTTTTCACAAAAGCCAAGATTTGGAATCAACATAAGTATACATCAATGGACAATCAAATAAAGAAAATGTGGTATACATACATAAGGGAACTACTATTTAGCAATTAAAAAGAAGGAAATTCAACTGATTTGGGGGCATTTATTTTGTATCCTACAATGTTACTGAAGTTATTAACCAGCTGTAGGAGTTTTTTGATAGAATCTTTAGGTTTTCCTGTATATAGTATCATGTCATCTGCAAATAGGGAAGTTTGACTTTGTCTTTTCCAATCTGGATTCCTTTTGTTTCTTTCTCTTGCCTGATTGCTCTGGCTAGTACCTCCAGTACTGTGTTAAATAGAAGTGGTGAAAGTGGGCATCCTTGTCTTGCTCCTGTTTTTAAGGGAAAGGCCCTCAGCTTTTCCCCATTGAGAATGATACTGGCAGTTGGATTGTTATAAATGTCTTTTATTGTGTTATGGTATTTTCCTTCTATACCTAATTTGTTGAGACTCTTTATCATGAAAGCAAGTTGAATTTTGTCAAATGCTTTTTCAGCAACTATTGAGATAAGCATATGATCTTTACCCTTGAGCTCTTTATGTAATGTATAATATTTATTGGCTTTTGTATGTTGAACTATCTTTGCATCACTGGGATGAATCCCACTTGATCATAGTGTATAATTTTTTAAAATAGGTTGCTGTATTCTGGCTGCTGATATTTTGTTGAGGATTTTTGCATCTAGGTTCATGAAGGATATTGGCCTGTAATTTTCTTTTTTTGTTGTGTCTTTATCTGGTTTTAGTAACAGAGCTATGTTGGCCTCAAAGCAACTCAAAATGTATTAAAGACTTAAGTATAAAGCCTGAAACTGTAACATTAATAAGGGAAAATATAGGTGAAACACTTCAGCAACTAGGTCTGGGCACAGACTTTATGAACATGAGCCCAAAAGCACAAGCAGTAAAAGAAAAAATAAACAAATGGGACTATGTCAATCTAAAAAGCTTCTGCACAGGAAAGGAAACAATCAACAGAATGAAATGACAACCTACAGAGTGGGAGAAAATTTTTGCTAACTATGCATCTGACGAGGGATTAATATCCATAACATACAATACAAGGAACTCAAGCAATTACTCAGTAAAAAAACAAATAACCCAATTAAAAAATGGGCAAAGGAGCAGAATAGACATTTTTCAAAGGAAGACATACAAATGGACAACAAGTAAATGAAAAAATTCTCAACATCACTAGTCATCAGGAAAATGCAAATTAAAACCACATTGAGATACCACCTCACCCCAGTCAGACTGACTATAATCAAAAAGACAGTGAATAACAAATGATGGTGAGGGTGTGGAGAGAAGGAAACACTCCTGCACTGTTGGTGGGACTGTAAATTAGTACAACCACTATGGAAAACAGTAAGGAGGTTTCTCAAACAACTACAGACAGATCTTCCATATGATCCAGCAATCCCACTTCTGGGTATATATCCGTAGGAATGGAAATCATCATGTTGAAGGGATACCTGCACTCCCATTTTATCACAGCTCTGTTTATAGTAGCCAAGACATGGAACCAACCTAAATGTCCATTGATGAATGACTGGATAAGGAAAATGTGGAATACACACACACACACACACCATGGAATTCTACTCTGCCAGAAAAAAGAATGAAATTCTCCCATTTGCAACAACATTGGTGAGCTTGGAGAAAGTTATATTGAGTGAAATAAGCAAAGCACAGAAGGATAAATACCACATGTACTCACTCATATATGGGAGCTAAGAGAGGGAGAAGGAAGGAAAGAAAGACCACAGTGTTGTGTGGGATGTGCAGAGGGAGAGAACATTCCTTGGACTACAAAATGGAGTCGAGGTGGAAAGGAGGAGGAGGAGGGAGACTGGGGGTAACTGGGTGGGAGACATGGGGTACAAATGCAATTTGTTGTAATGGGTATGCTGCCAGTATTGATCTGGCCCTCACATCACGGGCACGAGGGGTGACAATCAGCTTTGTATCTCATAAATATTCATAATGAATACAAAAATAGATAAAAAAAAAAAGAATGAAATTCTGCCATTCACAGAAACATCGATAAGCTTGGAGAAAATTATGTTAAGAGAAATAAGCCAGGCACAGAAAGAGAAATACCACATGTTCTCACTTACATGGGGAAGCTAAAAAAGTTGATCTCATAGAAGTAGAGAGTAGAATAGTGGTCACTTGAGACTGATAATGGGGTGGATGGAGAGAGCGTGGTCCATGGATACAAAATTGTGGAGAGATAGGAAGAAAATGAGCTAGTGTTCTATAGTGGTACAGGGAGAGCACGGTCAACATCAAATTACTGTATAATTTCAAGTAGCTAGTTGAGAGGATTTTGAATTTTCCTAAGACAAAGAAGCAACAAATGTTTGAGGTGACAGATATGCTAAACACCTTTATATGATCATTGCACGCTGTATAAATATATGCAAATATCACATTGTACCACATGAATATATATAATTATACTTGGTCAATTTAAAAATAAATTAAAAAGAAAATTCTTTAGAGACAGAGTAGATTAGAAATTACTAGAAACTGGTGGCAAGTAATAATGAAAAATAGCTTAATGGGTACAGAATTTATGTTTAGGATGATAAAAAATGTTTTTGTTTTTTTTTTTGTCTTTTTCCGTGTCCGGCAACGGATCGCAACCCTCGGTGTTGCTCCCGCGCCTTGCCCAGCCAGTAGCGGGAACCGGTCTGTATGTGGGATCCGAACCCTCGGGCGGGAGCGCCGCCACGCTTCCCAAGCGGCGCACTATCCAGTGCACCACCGGGCTGGCCCTAAAAAATGTTTTTTAAATAGAGGTTGTGGTCACGCAGCATTGCAAATGTAATTCCACACAATTGAATGTTTAAAACTGCTTAAAAAGGCAATCCTTATGTCACCAATATTTTATCACATTAAAAAAAAAGAAAAAAGAAAGAAACTTTTTGCTATTTGAAGTAATATAGATAATCTCCCACTTTATTTTTATGTTTATATCTTTTCACATTTAAATCAATATTTTGAGACATGGTTTTCTATGTGATGTGAGATAAGGGTATAATTTTTCCCTTCTAATTGAACTAATTGTCCTAATCACCCCATTTATTCCGAGACTTGACACATTTCCACCAAAGAGCATGGTCTGACACCAATGTGGGGTGACTATTTCTGTAGTTCCTAGTTATACTAATCCCTTTTATTTATTTTTTAATTTGCATGACGGTGTCACATTATTGTCACTGCTATGGCTTTAAAATATGCATTAACATCTGGTAAGGCAATTCTCTGTCCTTTGAGTATTAACATCTTTATGATATCATATATCTATAACTACTCAGATATTATCTTATGCCCTTGTAGTAAGGACCTCCATTTAGCTCCCCAACCTCCAATTTTCCCTTTCTTCTTCATAACACAGCCATGATTTTTTTACTGGGCACATTGCTACTTTGATAAAAGTCTGTATTTTTTAACTTTTCTAGCAGCTAGAACAATTTATGAATGCATGGATGTAAGCAGATTGTTATGTGCATGCTTTTCTTCTCCTGACTTTAATATGACTGTGATACCTACAGATCCAACAACCACCTTGTTGAAGTAGTATTTAGAAATCCATGTTCTCGAATTTTTATGAGAAATACCTTTTTGACAATTTTCCTTGATTTCTGTTCTAGTGATTTACTTAGTTTTTCTATCTTTTCTTATGTCATTTTTATTAATTTATATTTTATCTGCTTAATTTGGATGATGAAATTTATTTGTATGAATGAGAAAATTATTTTTTATTCTTTAAATTTGCTCTACATTTATAACTTTGATTATTCCCTTTAGTCATTTTCAAAATTCTATATATTTTTCTTTATCAAACGTCAGAACATTTAAATGTGTATCCCTTCTATTCTTTTTCCTTAAGAATCATTTATTTGGTTTACTCATAGTATCTATTTTTCTGACACTTTAGAATTAATTTCTATTTTGATATTCATTAAGTGCTGTTATTATATTTTCCTATATTTATCTTATCATTTTACTACCTTTTCTGATTATAAAGTAAATTCATTTACTTCCAATATTTCCATGTTAATTAAAAAAATAAGACTAATATTTTCCTCTGAGCATGACTTTCACGGTATCTTTTTAGGTTTAAATATAGAGTTCTTTATTTGCCTCATTCATTTAAAAAATTAGTAAGTAAAGCATAAGATATGTTAAATAGTGGTGAGTTCTATGGAGAGAAACAAGCCGGAAATAAAGACAGAGAAAATATTTAGGAATCATAAGTTTAGTTGGAATTACCAGAAAACTGCACTGAAAGGTGGCATTTCAACAACAATCTAAAGGAGATGAGGTAGAAAGCCATGTGCATATTTTGGTAATGAACATCACAGGTGCAAAGACTCTGAGGCATGAATGTTCCTGGCCAGTTTGAGAAACATTATGCAAGTCATTTCTGTGGCTATGTTGTCTATTAACACAAACTTTTTGTCTTTTACTTTGACAGACATGGAAAATCACTTCTAAGACAATCTGACTCTCATTTTTAAAAGGAAAACTCTAAACCCGAGTTAATGTTTTGAGAAACCACTGGGTACAGCACTGGGGATAGGAATGTGGAGAAATTGAAATGGTGTTATCTTGGACCAGGTTGGTATTAGTAATGGCAGTGACAAGTGGTCAGAATTAAATTAATTTTGAAATATGAGTAAAGAGGGGACCTAAGAGCAGAGTGAAGAAACAGTTAAAATTTGGGAGAATCATTGACCATAATTTCCAACATGGTAAAAAATTTCATGAATGGGCTGGGAGAAAAAGAGTGATTAGAGAAGCGTGCTTGAAAAGGATGCTTGAAATTGAGAAAATGAAAGTTTTTTTTTTTTTTAATGTTATAGATAATGACAAAATGTAGGCTATGTCTTGAGAATGAGTGGCTGCTAGCATGTGGAAGGCAAGATTATTCAAGGAACTAAGTGTAAAGGGCTTTGATAGGTTCATCTACCCATAGACTGAAATTACCAAGAGCCAAGTCAGAAGTTTTTCAGGAGAAAGTGAGCCTTGTGATAAAATCTTCATGAAATCAAGGGGATTGATGCATTAGGAGATAACCGCAACAGAAAGGGCAACTGGGTGGTGTTGTCTGATGATATGAGATTCAAGCTGAGGATGGAGTTTGATGTGGAAATGATAATGAAGAGAAAATATGGTAGCTATCACACCTCCAGGCCACACAGTGGGAGGTGTGGGAGAGAAAACAACTCTTACGTGGAGGGACTGTAGAGGAAGCAATGGTTTCAGCAAACAGCCAATTTCAGTTAAAGCAAAATTTCAAAGAGGAGCAGTTGAGAACAGTGGGTATTTTTGCTGATGCTGAATGGTGAGTTCCAGGGAATGCATTAGAACGGTTTCAGGAATTAGAAAATGTTAGAATAAGGAAAGAGAGACAGTGAAGTGTAGAGGCATAAGGGAATGGAATGCAAGAGATAAGAGGTGGTCCAGTGGTCCTGAGCTTATCCTCTTCACTGGGGCACCCCTGGGACTAACTGTCATGGTCTCTCCATGGCAGAAGAGACGGTAAGCCTGTGACAGGTGAAAGAGAGACTTGCCAGGAGCACCCAGAATTCCAAAGCTTCCTAGGATTTTCCTCCTGCTGATAATGATTGTAATGCTGGGAAGTGGGTTTATTTATAAGAACACCTGCATCTAGGGTCCCATGGTGTGTTCCCTAAACCAGCAGCCTCAGTAGCAATACCTGGAAACATATTAGAAATATAAATCCTTGGGCTCCCATGCAGATATGCTAAGTCAGAAGCTCAGGAGTAGGGCTCAGTGATTTGTGTTTTAAAAAGCACTCCAGGTGATTCTGATGTACAAAAACAACAGTGTTTGAAGACAAGTATCTCAGAGTGTGAGTTCTGGAGTTTTCTCTCACTTGTCTATCCCTTCAGTGATCTTGAGGCCATTGTTTGGTCTGATTGTAGAAGCTAGGCTCTTAATTAACACACCCGTATTCTTCATCATAAATTAGTTTGCTATATAACACTCTAAAAAAATTTCAACGTTATTAGTATAGAAGCAGTGGACCAAGACTTAGGAATAATGAACCAATACAATTGAAACTCATCCAGATGATTAAAAGGTAAAGCAATAAAGATTAACTGTTAAAATAAATTTCCTTAAATTAATGAAAATATATATGTTGAAACAAGTACATGTATGCCCCCAAATAAAATTCATTTTCTTTCAGATATGTGGAGATTTGAGATTGAAAGCTAAATCATATTTGTAGAATCATGAAAATATCAATAAACACCTTACTAAAATTTAAAGAGAACTGAAGATTTTTGAAGTTGAAAAGGAAATCTGATGAAAACATTTGTATATAATATTTTTTAGGAATGTTTGCATTAAGATTTGTATAGCATATTCCCTTTACACTGCATCTTTGATACAATAAAATAGCTAATTGCATATATTTAAGCCATATGGCATTACAGAAAAAAAAATCCTTTGAAAACTGTGATTGAAAGGATCATTAATAAATGAATAAAATGGAAATGGAGTCATTACTATTAATTTATGCTTAATTCCACATGAAAAATTGGCAGATTTCAAATCTCATTAATATAATTGAAGCTGCTTAAAACAGAAGAAAAAAGTTTCTCATGAAATATTAGAAGCCAGGACTCAATAAAGAAGCAGGCTATATTAATAAATTCACTCATTTGATAAATTCATTCAATGGTCTAGTCCGCTGTATTAGTCCTAGGTTTATGCAAACCTGTGATTGGTGTCTCTGAAGTTCAGATAGCCACATTCTTGACAGTACAGTGGCACCATAAAACAGTCCTTTTCCTTCCTCCATTTATAAGAAAAGTTGTACTAGTGTGGAATCTTCATAATTAGGATTTATGTCTTTGGGCTTTCTATATTTTTAGTCATTAGGATTTGCCTATTTTGCACATATTTCTGAAAGAGAGCATAACTTAAGTCTTTATCAGTGATTAGCACCTAATAATTTAGCAGAAATTCAACAAGAATCTGTAATGGAGAGGCCTAGAAAACTATAGTAGGCACTTTAGCACCCCAAAGAAAGAATAACAGAAAAGGAAAATTAATACAAGATAATTATTGCTTTGTTCTACATTTGTATAAAATTCACCCTTTTTAAATATATAGTAGAAAATTTAACCCAAAGAAATGTGGCCTTTCAAATTTAAAAACCAGTTCAGTACTTGCCAGTTTCAATTTAGCCAAGATCAAATAACATGAGTTCAATCTTCAATAAGAAAAATGTTGATTAAATTAGTGGGTTTATTGCAAGGATTAAAATCTCTTATGATATGGAAACACACTTACATAGTTATAAAGATTGATTAATAATGCCTGCAGTTTCAAAGACTGATACATCATGAAACAAGATTTCGTTTAGGCAAAATAATCTTATAAATATTTCATAGAAATAACATATTCTCACAAGGGTGAAGCTCAGAACCATGTAGGAAGAAATGGTGCAAAAAGAATTCTAATCATGTTACAAAATTAAGTCAAAACAAATAGGAGTATTTCTGATGAAACTAAAAATGTATCTAACACTAGAAGAAGAAGACCTTATGGAAAAATTCAGAAATATTATAAACCCATAATAAAAATACTGTATATGCTTGAACTGATAAATTTATTGATTGACTGTTTCAAACTAATTGGAGATTTTCACATGTTTTCTTAAACTGGAACTACTAATATGAATTCTAAAGTTCTAGATGTATGACATATAAGTTTTCCTATATGTGTAATTCAGTGGTAGGTTCCTATAATTCCTTAGACATAAACCTGAGTTATTGAGTTTCACTCACACCTTCAAAAGCAAGTAATTTAAGTTACTGATCCACAAGTTTCTCAATTCAAAAAAAGTAATATTAACAAAAAACATGAAAGTTTCCTATGGATGTTGAAGAAAATAATCAATTTGAAATGTTTGCATATGTCATAAGGCACTAAACATATGTAGGAAATAATAATAACTGTTATAAATAAGGCATTAAGAAAGTACTCAATCCCCCCAAGTATCCCTAGCATACTGGTAACAGCCTAAATCCAAATCTTCCCTATCAAATTCCAAAAAAAAATCTATAGAGTTTTTTTAAAAATTACCCCAACCAACAAAACAAAGCAAAACAAAAAACATCTTAGTTCAAGGTCAGTAATGTAACTAGAAGACAGAATGTTCCAAACTTCAAATGATGCATAAGTAGGGATTAAACACCCAAATGCAATAGAGCAAGTTCCAGAGTCCATTCAGAAGCAAGAAAGTCAAGGAAAGCACAAAACGTGAGAAGGGTCTAGGAGACCCACAATATCCTCTTAAGAAATAGTAAAACCCATTATTAGTGTAGAAAATCTGAAAACAGTTCTGAGATGTTGTAGACCTTAGTGAACTATTTCAGTGGACCATGCTAGCACTCTGCCCAGACCCTCCCAGCTTCCTTTGACAGCATTTTCATGTGCTCCTACCACTGTTCCACTCCATCCAATAGCCAACATCTCTACCTCTTTTTCAGAGCATTCTGTCAGATTTCTGGAGCTCTGTTTGTTTGCAAGAACAGAAAACTAGAGGCGGCCCTCAAGCAAGGATTGCAGAGTGTGGATTATGACAGCTCAGCCCTGCTGCTGGTGATCAGCACAATTCCAAGGATCTACAGACCAGCCAAACACTCTTATCACAAGCTCGCTTGGCTTCCTTCCCTTTCCTGTCTGCTTTAAAAACTTCCCTTGCCAGTTTTGCTTGGAAGCATTTTGATTTTTTTTTTTTTCATGCAGAATCCAAGCCAAAATAATTAGCTTCTAGAGAAATTGAAAGAAAGACACTTGAAGTGCATGAATTCATAGGAGGAAGTCGTGCTTTGGGGGGTGAATGGGAGGAACTTAGAATGAAAGGTGCTCTTTGGAGACTTGGTGGTAGAATGAAAGAAAAAGGCAGGTGGAAGAAGTCAAAAGTCTTATAGAAACAATCAAAAATGACGAGCTACAGACATACTAACACTTTGCCTCCTTCTCCAACAGGAATAATCAATTTGACAAAACTATACTTGACTATATCCATGTCATTGCCAGAGAGATTTAAGTGTCAGCCCTTCAGGGTTGCCTCGGCTGCAGAGAGCTGCCTTATCAAAGGTGATGTTCCTTTCCAAGGTGGCTCACACTGAAGACTTTTCGAAGCAAGCATGTAAAGAGCTGGCCATCTGCTCCAATGTGGGACACCTCTGAAAGACCACTGTAGCTCCAAATCTCTCCATGGGGGCAGCCAAAGCTGTCCTTGAGCCTGTATCACAAATCTATGTCTCCCTCTGGCCCTCTACCGCTGCTTTTCTCTATCACCTCCCAGGTGTGGATCTTCAGTGCACCCTTTAATAAATATTCTGCAGACTACACCCTATGTCTGTTGGGATATTAAAAAAAAAATCCTCATTATCCATGGCACATCACTGTTATTTACGATATAGGGGAAAAAATCATTCATAAAAATATATTCTGAGGAGAAACAGAAAGTGATAAATAACATATTTCAGCTGCTGAAAATTCTTCCCTGCAAAAGATACATGAGGCAGAAGAACTTATAACCAAAAAAAAAAAATCTCATATAATTATTTGCATATGATAAAATGCCTCATGTTAGAGTGTCAACAATTGAGAAAAGAAAAAAGAAGATATGAATTAAGAACTGTCTACAATAAAGAAATTTTAAATAACTCGAAATAATCTTAGAACTAATGATTAAATGACAAGCATAAGTGAAGAAAACCAATGAGAATAGTCAAGACAATATGAATGAAATAAAGACATAAAAAGAGAAAATGAAATAAAATAAGAAGTAAAAAGAACTATTTGTTGGTATATGAGATAACAATGTAAGCTATATCATATACTTAGAGTCCATTAAGATGAAAAAGAAAATAATAGAGCAGAATATATACTTAAAACTGTCAAAGAAAACTTTTTGGAAATAAATGAAGAATTGAACCTCCAAATAGACAAAGTTTATGGTATACCTGGGGGAATTAGATTGGAATAGTCATCTTGGTGAAACATCCTATTCTAGTAAAATGATTAGACTTTAAAGATAACAACAAACAAACAAGCAAAAGGCTTCAGGACCTCTAGGAAAGCAATACTAAGTTATTATCTATCCCCAACCCTCAAAAAGAGAGGGAATCAGAAGAGGAAAAAAGGTAAACCAACTTGATGTCAGACTTTTTGCAAGAATGAAATGAAGCAGATTTACAAGAAACTGAAAAACGAAAGTGTGAACCAAAGAGTATATATTCAACAAAGGCTGGACTTCCATTATCAAGGCCTTCGAAAAAGTTTTAAATATGTAATAACTGTGAGTACCATACCCTGGAACCCTTCTTAAAAACTACGCAGAGAACAAACTTTGCCACCAAGGGCTGGTGGGGAAAACTTTGGCAAGAGGGCTAATAGTAAGCAAGTCACATATTTAAAAGTTTATATGAGACTAAAATAAAGTGAGGACAAAGTGGAAGAAAAATAAGTAGTGTCTGCTCCAACAAAAAAGTCATAAAAGATGTGAATGGAAAGTTTAGAGAAAGTGAAAAACAGAATAATCTCATTGACTACTAGGTGGTGTCAAAGAATATTTGATAAAGCTCAGAAATCCAGAGAGTAGAAAAGTAATTTAAAAAACCTGAGACAATATAAAGGTAACCCCTAGAATACAAAAACAAAACTTTCTGAATGCAAAAACACAGAAAAAAGAAACAGATCAATGAGGAGACGCACATGCAGAAAAAAATGTATAAATATATTTATAAAAATAAAATGTGACAAGTTTCAAACTAAAGTTTAGTTATGTCAATAAATTTAAGTTGGCTTTACTCAACTGTTAAAGAAAGTAAGCGCGTTGGTACCAGCAGTAAATAAACACAGACCGATTCAGAAGATTCCATATGAATAAGTATACAAGCAGTTATCAATTATTCAAAAGAAAAAAATGGATTTGTAAGTAAATGGTACTTGGACAAATAGATAGCCAATAGAGAATAGGTAAATTTGAATCCATACTTTACATCATAATTAAAAAGTGCCGGTCACAAAAAAAGACAAAAAGGAACAGTCTAATTGTAAAAATTTAAGTGCAAACTTTTTAGGCATGCCTTTTAGGATGGTTTGGATTTTTCTTTTGTTGTTTTATTTATTCATAAAACATAATTATGTATTCATATTCATAAAACAAAATTAAATTAAGAAAAATGGGAGGAGTGCAATTAAATATAACAACAAAAAGAAAAAAACCTACTTACATACAAAACTGAAAACAGAACAACTAAGAAAAAATTTAATCCAATTAACTTTTTAACACAGTGATCTGGTTACAGATCAGTTTGATATATTCTAATTTTAAAAGTAACTCCAAAGAAATCTTGAACTAGATTTTAAACTGTTGTTAGTAACATTGGTTATTAATTCCAAAACTATTTTGTATGTATTGTTTGTTACAATGTTGAATGATTAATAAACACATTAATATTTGGGGGAACCAGAGTGATAACTGCAGGAGAAGTGTGATATAAATATGGAATGGAGAAGGAGAGAAATATGCCTGTGTTGTTGAATTAACTGTGAAGGTATCACTGTGAGCTCAAAATTTTTTTTATTATTTTTTCCTAACCCAGTCCACTGAAATGACCTAGAAGCAATGATATCCCAGTAGCAATGAGCATACCTAGTGCCCAGGGCTGTATATACCATCCCCCACTAAAAGAAAGAAGGGATCCTTGGAGAGATCACTGGTTCCAGATTTAGAGCAGCAAAAATGTCCGATGAGCCTGAAATATTTTGTTGTGCTAGAAAATAAGGAAGTGCACAAAAACTGATAGAGATATTTAAAAAGGTCACAAGAACCAGCTTTATGGGGTCCCAACTCACAAAATGCGGGAAAACTCAAGGATCGATAAGAATCATGATAGTAATAGATTATAATACATTTTTAAAAATCCATGAGTTCATAGTTATAATAAAGGTAAAGAAAAAAAGGAAGAGGATAAGGCTTTTTTTTTTTTTTTCAGAAGGATGCCACATCATAAATGCCAAATAACCAAATATACAAGTCATAATTTATTGGGGCAATGATTAGCAATGTATACTAAATCACCGAACTGAGTAAAATGTTGGGAAACAGGATAGTCCTAATCTCAAAATATCATCCTGTAGATTACTTAGTCATTGCAAAGAGGAAATGATACTTTAACAACAAAGAAAACTAAGTGATCCAACAAACTCACATTGTGTGAGTTTAATCATGAGAAAACAGACAATTCCAATTGCACAACAACTGACCTAGGTATTTCCAAATTATCAATGCAGTGGGGAAAAAAAGCTTGCTGAATTATTCCAGATTAAAGGAAGTTAAAGAAATAGAAAACCTAATTAGAGTGTATGATCTCTAGAAGGATTCTGTATCAAACATGCTATGAAATCTATTGTTAGAAAATAGGGCAAATGTGAATGTTATCAACATTAAATTCCTTGAATACGATCATTGTTTTGTGGTTATATCTGAGAGAATATTCTTGTTCTTAGACAATTCATGCTGAAGTACTTAGAGGTGAAATGTTACTATGTCTACAGTTTATTCTCAAATGGTTCACCAAAGAAAAATATGATCATACATATTTACCTCAGATTAAACAAATATAACAAAATGTAAATAATCAGGGTGATAAAGCGTTTATGGATGCTCATTAAACTATTCACTCAACTTATGTATGTTTGAAATTTTTAACATAATAATTTGTAGGTAAAAAAAATGTATCTGAATTCTTACTGGGGCTATAAAACATCTTAGGACAATGTTACCAGGCTGTTTAACACATTAAAAACAACTGGAAAGTAGAATAAAATTTATACGTCATCAAATTTTCCAAAATAATAGTTGTAAAATTCTGGATTGGTTAAGAAGAAAAAAATGTAAAAAAATAAATAAATAAAAATTAGAAGCTTATGAAAATAATGATCCTTAAATGCATTGAATTTATTTTTTAGTTTGCTCTTAGGAAATCACAACATATAAGAAAACAAATATAGATGTAATTATCACTGTGTATTTTAATAAGTTGGATAAAAACACAGGTTTCTGTCAAAATAAAATCTCTGGTAAAGAAAATCATCTTGTACAATATTAAAAACAATGCTCTTCAAATCACGGCCTAACTGAAGCATTATGGGATGTGGCAGTGGCTCTCCTGGGGACTGCGTTTTCCTGTCTTGCTAGCACCATCACCATGACAACCCTTATAATGTGTACTTGTCAGCTAATTGATATTCCATTGGTCTTTAACATTTTCTTCTCCTAGAACATCACAGACTACTTTTGCTCTTAAAAGAGCAGTGTCCTAGAAGTCCTAGACTCTGGTCCAGCTCATGTTAAGAGTCCTCTGTCCTAATCATTATGTAGCCTCTCCCAGTCTCTCTGACTTATCCATCAAGCTGTGGATTTATCTTTCATATACCAATGTCTGGGTAAAGAATAAAGTAGATACCACCAGAAAAAATGCTCAAAAACTCTATCAAGTATATTCACAATTTTATTGTGCCTGAACACCTTTAATCTTAGTTAGAAAAAAAAATTACAGTAATTTCTACTGGAATGTCATTTTCTCTTTGCCATTGATCACATATTGTCTTATAATTTTTATAGAAACATTTTCTGAATTACTTCCAATTTTTAAATTAGTACTATTTTTTAAATGGGACAATATAAAAAGTGCATTTATTATTTTCCTTTGTCAAAATATTAACAACTATTTGAGGGTTTTGTCTACCACTTTCTATAAATTATTTTTTGCCCTATATCACCCTGCTAGGTTTTATTAAAATTTCTACTAGACTGTAAAGTCCATAAGGTTGAGGACCTTGTCGTTCTTAGTCACCATTGAAAGCCAAGCAAAATTCGGGTTAGTCAGCTGTGGTAGCCTGAGTGACAGCATCACCAAACATGTCCATGGGCTAATTCTTAGACCTGTGAATATGCTACCTTATATGGCAAAAGGAAATTTTCAAATCTGATTACATTAAAGATTTGGGGGTGGAAACATTATCCTCGATTATCCCACTGGGCCCAAGATCATCACAAGGGTTCTTAAAGACAGAGGCAGGAGGATGAGAGTTAGAGAGAAAGCAATCTGAAGATGCCTTGCATCTGGCTTTGAAGATGGAAAATAATCCACAGGAATGTAGGTGGCCTATTGAAAGTGGAAAAGCCAGGTACTAGATTCTCCTCTGGAGCCTCCTTAAGAAACCAACCCCACTGACACCTTGACTGTAGTAGAGTGAGACTGGCTTTAAATTTCTGACCTCAAAACTGTCAGATAATAAATCTATACTGTTTATGTCACCAAGTGTGGGGTAATTTGTTTCAGTAGCAATAGGAAAACAATAGATCAGTAAGTAGTCTTTGAATTTTGCTATTGTAAACCAAGGTTTTTTACATTAATATAACTCTTCTTATATCATATGATAATTAATTCAGAACTCAAAATAAGATATTTTCTGACGATAAACTTATTTTTATTAGATTTGTTAAATTATGATAGTCATTCTCTCAAGACAATTGTATGAAAGCTGGACTAATTGGTACTAAAATACTTTCTGCATTACTTTATTCATTTGCAGTAAAATCAAAAATAGCAAATAAATGAGTTTTAGTATGTTTCAATTATTAATATGCATGAGTCTCTAGGTAACACTTTTGATTCAATTATTGTCAGCTGAGATTTGTAGAATCAAAATGCTACCTATTTAATATTAGTACCACCTTTCAGTCCTAAAACTACCACAATGGGAATTAAGTCTCCACATCAATTTTAGAGCAACACAAACATTCAAAGCATAGCAGTCTTTGATGAATTTTGACAAATGTATACTGTTGTGATCTACTACCACAATGAAAATACAGAACATTTACATCTCACTAAAAGTTTCTTTTATGCTGGTTTGCAATAAATATTCTCCCTCCCTCAATCTTTGAAAACCACTGATCTGTTTACTGGTATCCAAATTTAGATTTTCATGGGATTTGGTATAAATAGTATCATACAGTATGTATTCTTTTGTGTCTGGCTTCTTTCATTTAGCAAAATACTTTTGAGATCCATCCATGGTATTGAATGTTTCAGTAGCCCATTGTTTTTATTGCTGAGTATAATTTCACTGTATGAATGTACTAGGATTTGTTTATTCATTCGCTAGTTAATGGACACTCGGATACACTCCAGTTTTGAACTATTATAAATAAAAGTGCTGTGAACATTCACATATCTGTTTTGTGTGAACATGTTTTCATTTCTCTTGGATAAATACTTCAAAATTGGAATCGACAGGTCATATTGTAAGTATATATTTAACTTTATAAATTTTTTCAAACATTTTTCTAAATTGTCTGAACCACTTTGTATTCTCATCTGCAATGCTCCTCTCTATCTTTGCTAACACTTGGAAATGTCAGACTTTTTAATTTTAGCCATTCCTGTGGCTGTGTTTTCATTTTCTTAATAAATAACAATATTGAGCATCTTTTCATGGAATTTTTTTTTTTAGATAATTTATTATAAATACATGTGGGGTACAATGTTGATTTTCAATAATTATGTACAACGTGTGGTGGTTAGATCAGTATAGTTAGCATATTCATCATTACAATATGCAATCATTCTTTGTGTTCGTTGACTAATTCCTCATTAGCCCCCCTCCCAACTCCTCCCCTCCCCTTTTTCACCTCTAGTTATCTCAAAGTTCGATGTATTATTCTTTCTTTCTTTCTTCCTTCCTTCCTTCCTTCCTTCCTTCCTTCCTTCCTTCCTTCCTTTCTCTTTCTTTCTCTCTCTTTGTTTCTCTTTTTTGTTTGTTTATTTATGTATTTTCATTGTTTTTGGTGCTATAACTTTCTGCATGAACTGTCTTTTCTCATGTTTTTCCCTTTTATTTTATTGGGTTGATTGTTTTCTTAGTGTTGGGTTGGAAGGATTGTAAACATATTTTTGGAATAGAATTTTTCTTAGATAAATATTTTGTAAATGTATTCTTTCATTCTTTCGCTTGATCTCTTATTTTTTAAATTGTATCTTTTAAAAAGCAAGCTTTAATTTTGATGAAGTCTCTTTCACATTTTAAAATATTTTTTCTTTTAAGATTTGTGCTTTTGTGTCTTTTTAAAGAAATATTTGCATATGTAGATTCAGTTGTTCCAAAGCCCTTTGTCAAATAGATTATCCTATCCCCATTGCCCCATTGTTATCTTTGTTACCTTGCTATCTTTGTTGTAAATTAATTGAGCATATATGTTTAGGTCTATTCTGGACTCTGTTTCAATGAAATATGTATGTGTGTGCGTGTGCATGCACATGCATGTGAATAAGCATTCATGTGTATATCAACATACGTGTGCAGATATGCAGTCAGCCCTTAGTATCCACTGGTTTTGTTTCCATGGGTTTCACATCCGAGGTTTCAACTAACCACAGATGCAGAATCTGGGAATAGGAAGGGTTGACTGTACTATGCCATTCTATATAACGGACTTGAGCATACGTATGCATAACATATGCACACACATACATATATATGATATATACATACATATTTATACACACACACACACACACACACACACACACACATATATATATATATATATATATATATATCATTGTTTTGGTTAGCTTCATAGTTAAGTCATAAAATCAAGTAGGCTAAAACATTTAATATTATTTTCCTTTTCTTAACATATTGTTTCCATTCTAAATCATTTGGTTTTCCATGTAAATTTTATAAGAAATCTGCCAAATTCTTCAAAATTTACTATTAGAATTATAACTGGGATTATAATCATTCTGAGTAAAATTGTCACCTTAATAGTACTGAGTATTTCTATTAATAAAAATTGTATATCTCCTGATTTAATTAGATATTCTTTAATTTCCCACGGCAATAGTTTGTAATTGTCAGTACAGATCTTGCATATTTTTATTAAAATATCTGTAAGCATTCACTTTTCTTGTTGCAATGGTATTGTTTCTAATCTAATTTTTAAATAACTCATTGCTAATATATAGAAATAAAATTAATTTGCATATTGACATTGCATCTTGCAACCTAGTTAAATTAATTTATTATGGTAAGTTTCCTTTGTAGAACCTTTAGCATTTTATGTATGTATTCATATCATCTGCTAATAAAGAAATTTTACCTACTTTCTGATGGCTTTTTATTTCTTTTTTAAAACAGTTGTAAACTGTTTTTTCCTCCTGATTTCCAAAGAGTTTGTGTAGGATGGATACTATTTTTTTCTTTAAACCTATGGTAGAATTCATCAATGAAGCCACCTGGATCTAAAGATTTTGTGGAAAGTTTTTAATTACAAATTCCATTTTTTAAATTGCTATAGGTAAGTTTACATTTTCTGTTTCTTCAAGCTTAAGTTTTCGTAATTTCTGTGTTCCAAAGTATTTGTCCATTTAATCTAATTTGTCTAATTTGTTGGCATAATGTTTTTCAAAATATTACCTTACTTTATCTAAATGTCTGTAGGAATATAAGTGATGTTCTACATTCATAATGACAAATTTGATATTGTAATTTGTGTATTCTCTATCTTTTTCATGGTCTCTCTAGCTAAAATATTATGAATTTTTATTGATCTTTCATATCTTTATATTTCATTGAATTTTTTTTTCCCCATGGTGGGGAAATGATATCATTATTTTCTCACTTCCTTTTTCTTTGATTTCAGCGCCTACTGTTATTTATTTACTTCTCCTTTCTGAGGGATTAACTTTTCCTTTTTCTAGTTTCTTAAGGTGGAAACAGATTATTACATGATTGATTTCTTGTTTTTAAATATAAACACTTAAAGCTATAAATTTGCCTCTAAGCACTGTTTTAGCTGAATGACACAAATTCTGTTACTTTCAATTATCTAAATTACTCAAGAATATTTTCATATTGTATTTTGCATTATTTAGAGTGTGCTTTATTTCCAGATATTTGGTGTTTGTTTAGTTATCTTATTGCTTGATCTATAATTTAATAACTTTATGTTCAGAGCATATACTTCATATGCTTTTACATTTTTTAAATATTGAAACTTTTTTTGATATTAAAACTTTTTTTACAGTCCAGCATATGGTGGACCTGATGCATGTACCATGTGCATTTAAAATAAATGTGTATTTCTTTTTCACTGCCTGACTCGTTTCACTTAATATTATTCTTTCAAGGTCCATCCATGTTGTTGCAAATGGCAGTATTTCATTCGTTTTTATAGCTGAGTAGTATTCCATTGTGTAGATATACCACATTTTCCGTATCCACTCATCCGATGATGGACATTTGGGCTGATTCCAGCTCTTGGCTATTGTGAAGAGTGCTGCAATGAACATTGGGAAACAAGTATACCTTCGACTTGATGATTTCCATTCCTTTGGATATATTCCCAGCAGTGAAATAGCTGGGTCATATGGTAGATCAATCTGCAACTGTTTGAGGAACCTCCAAACCATTTTCCATAGGGGTTGCACCATTATGCATTCCCACCAACAATGTAAGAGAGTTCCTTTTTCTCCGCAACCACACCAGCATTTATCGTTCAGCATCTTTTGGATTTTAGCCATCCTAACTGGGGTGAGATGGTATCTCAGTGTGGTTTTGATTTGCATTTCCCGGATGCTGAGTGATGTTGAGCATTTTTTCATATGACTGTTGGCCATTTGCATATCTTCTTTAGAGAAATGCCTACTTAGCTCTTTTGCCCATTTTTTAATTGGGTTGCTTGTTGGAGAGGAAGATTTAACAACCTCAACTCTTTTTTTTTTTTTTTGAAGCTCTTACAACGAGAAAATGGAGGGGACACATCTGGGTGGGAGGAGAGAGGGGGGTTTTGGTGATGGGACACAATAACTAACACATTGTATATTGACAAAATAAAAATAAAAAATAAATAAAATAAAGAAATGCATTGGAATAAAAATGCTGGAATGGGCATGAAGGATTTTATTGGAGTGATGAAAATGGTCTAAAACTGGTTTGTGGTGATGATTGTATAACTTAGTGAATTTAGTAAAAATCATTAAATTGTACACTTGAAATGGGTGAATTTTATAAATCCAAAAACACACCTCAATAATACTGTAAAAAAGAGAATTCATAAAATTTAAAAACTGTGGAATTAAATATATAAAGCATTTAAAAAAATTAAAATAAAATAAAATAAAATAAATGTGTAATCATTAGTTGTTTGTGTAGTCTTCTAAAAATGTCAATTATGTCAAGCTGGTTGCTATTGTTCTTTAAATGTCCCAAATTTTTCCTGGTTTTTGATATGGTTATTCTTTCATTTACTGAGAGATTGGTCAGATCTTTAATTATGCTTATGAAAATGTTTGTTTTTCTTTTGTTTTTGTCAATGTTTGCCTCAAGTATTTGAAAGCTCTGATATTAGACACCTGGAGTTGTAAGTTCCTCCTGATATATCAATACTTTTATCATTATCAAAGGTTCTTCTTAATCTCCAGTAATAGTCTGTGTTGACATCTATTTTATCTGATATTAATGTGGCCACTCCAGCTATCTTGGTTTACTCCTCCAATGGTATATCTTTTCCATTCCTTCACTTTAAAACTGTGTCTTTATATTTAAAATGTCTCTCATTTGCCCATTGTTACTACTTGCCTTTTTTTTAGTCTGTTAATATTTACTGTAGCTATTGACATGGTTGAGTTGGGTCTACCATTATATGTTTTCTTTTATCTGTCTTTATTTTTTATTCCTATGTTCTCTTTTTTGTCTTTCATTGAATTGAGTATATTTATAATTCAATTTATTTTTTCCTAATGTATATTTGGCTAAATTTCTTTGCACTCTCTTTTTAAATGCAGAATAGTTGCTCTAGGGATGTCATCTACTTAGAACTAATTTTGAAATATTTTCTTAAATATTAAAAGCAATTTAATTTATACCCCCTATATTTTATAGTATTGCTATTGTATATATTATTCTATATATGTTATAAACCTTGCAAAATTTTTTCACTAAGCACTCATATAAATTAGAAAGAAGTTAAGAATACAAAGGCCAGACATTTATTAAATAATACTTTATATATACCAGAACATTTACTATTTCTGATATTCTTCTTGCCTTTCTGGTGATTTATGTTTCAATCAGATATAATTTTCCTTCAATCTGAAGAAATATTTATAATTTTTTTAGTGAACTTTTTCTGACAATTAATTAGGTTAGCTTTTTTATATCCAAAAATGTCTTTTTTAATTTCATTTTTGTAGAATGGTTTTGCTTGATACAGAATCCTGGGGTAACATGTCATACTTCATTCAGCACTTTAAAGACATTGCTTCAGTGTTTTCTTTTCTCCATAAT
The DNA here is from genome assembly GCF_000696425.1 of Galeopterus variegatus. NCBI lineage: Eukaryota > Metazoa > Chordata > Mammalia > Dermoptera > Cynocephalidae > Galeopterus > Galeopterus variegatus. The sequence continues at coordinate 2,515 of NW_007731366.1, read as the reverse complement.
CCCTGACAATAAGTCTTCTACTAATTGAATCATTGCTTCACTTTATGTTATGGATTTTTATTCCTTCAATGCTTCAAAAATTTGTTTTTCATATCTGGTTTTCAACAATTTAACTATTACATTGTGTACGTGTGGTCTTTTTTGTCTTTATTCTACTTGGTGGTCATTGAGATTCTTGAATCTGTAATTGATATCATGAATCAAATTTGAAAAATTGGGGCCTTTATTAGTCAAATATTTTTCTCTTTTCTCTGCCTATTGGACTTGAATTTTATGTATCTTAGACCCTTTGATATTATGTAATAGGTCCCTGAGTCTCTACACTTTATTTTTTCAATTCCTTACTCTCTGTATCCTTCAGCTTTGATAGTTACTAGTGGTCTAGATTCAAGTCCACTAATTATTTTCTCCCTTTTCTCCCTTCAGCTCTTAAATCCATCCTGTCAATTTTTATTTCAGGTATTTCATTTTTTTAGTTCTAGTATTTCCTTTTTTAAAATTATTTTTCTATTTCTCTGATGAGAATTCCTATTTTAAAAAATTTTTTTTTGAAAGCTAATTTCTCTTTACATGTTTGAGAGTATTTATAATGGTTCTCAAATTCCTTGTTTCCTAATTCCAACCTCTGGACCATCTTGAGGTTAATCTCATTTAATTGTCTTTTCAATTAAGGGGAATGCATCAGAATTTCTTGGTCCTCTTTATATTAGAAAATTTTGGACTGTATTTAAAAACGTATTTCAATGGAAAACTATATACTGTTTAGAATACACTCTACAGGTTTTCCGATTTTAGTCTTTTGTCATCTCATTTAATTTTCTCTTCAATTAAGGGGAATCCATTATAATTTTTTGGTCCTCTTTATATTAGAAAATTTTGGACTGTATTTAAAAATGTATTTCAATAGAAAACTATTGTTTAGAATACACTCTGCAGGTTTTCTGATTTTAGTCTTTTGCCATCTTTGAGCTATTTTATAACTCTGTAAGTAACATATATACCTGCAAATTTCACCCTGGTTGGAATAAGTTCAATGATTTTTCTCCCTGCTTTTGGAAAAAAAAGTTTTGCCCTCATTTGAACATTCATTTCAATACTTCTGATATATTATGTGAACCAGTTATAATATCTGACAGGTCCAATAAAGGAGTAAAATAAAATCTTTCATGAGTTCATTTATATCTCTATGAGCCTCACGTATTTACTATTTTTTTTTTCGTTAAATTTTTATTTTGTCAATATACACTGTATATGATTATTATGGCCCATCACCAACAACTCCCTCCCTCCTCCCTCTCTCCCCTCCACCCCAAGAATGTCCTTTCTGAATTTTATAAATCCAAAAACACACCTCAATAATACTGTAAAAAACAGAATTCATAAAATTTAAAAACTGTGGAATTAAATATATAAAGCATTTCAAAAACGTGTACGCATGTTATAAAATAGCTAGTAAAATAATGCATGTATAAATATTAAATATGTCATTCAAATAAATTACAATATAAAGAAAAAAAAAGAAATAAAAGCAATACTGGAAGCTAGAAGACCGGTTTTTTTTGTGTGTGTGTGTGTGTGTGTGTGTATGTGAGTGAATTGATTTGTTTTTTGTTTTTATTTTTTTTTAGCTCCCACCAATAAGTGAGAACATGTGGTATTTCTTTTTCTCTGCCTGACTCGTTTCACTCAGTATTATTCTTTCAAGGTCCATCCATGTTGTTGCAAATGGCAGTATTTCATTTGTTTTTATAGCTGAGTAGTATTCCATTGTGTAGATATACCACATTTTCTGTATCCACTCATCCGATGATGGACATTTGGGTTGATTCCAGCTCTTGGCTATTGTGAAGAGTGCTGCAATGAACATTGGGAAACAGGTATACCTTCGACTTGATGATTTCCATTCCTTTGGGTATATTCCCAGTAGTGGGATAGCTGGATCGTATGGTAGATCTATCTTCAGCTGTTTGAGGAACCTCCAAACCATTTTCCATAGGGGTTGAACCATTTTGCATTCCCACCAATAATGTCTGAGAGTTCCTTTTTCTCCACAACCATGCCAGCATTTATCTTTCAGCGTCTTTTGGATTTTGGCCATTCTAACTGGGGTGAGATGGTATCTCAGTGTGTTTTTTCTTTTCTTTTTTTTTTTTTTTTTTGTCTTTTTGTCTTTTTCCATGTCCGGCAACGGATCGCAACCCTCAGTGTTGCCCCCGTACCGGACCGGGGAGTGGCAACGGGATTACAACCCTCGGTGTTGCCCCCGCGCCTCGCTCAGCCAGTGAGCGGGAACCGGTCCGTATGCGGGATCCAAACCCTCGGGCGGGAGCACCGCCACGTTTCCCAAGCGGCGCACTATCCAGTGCACCACCTGGCCGGCCCCTCAGTGTGGTTTAGATTTGCATTTCCCGGATGCTGAGTGATGTTGAGCATTTTTTCATATGGTTGGTTCAACATAAGCAAATCAGTAAATGTGATCCACCATATTAATAAAATCAAACACAAGGACCATATG
>NW_007731365.1:154512-161755 GCF_000696425.1 Galeopterus variegatus | reverse complement strand
AGCCAATTTAGAAATTGATTGTCTCAAGTAATTGGATTTACTGGGGTTACTATATCAGTATCATATCAGAACTTTGCTTCTTTCTCTTCAGCTGCGTGTACCAGACTTACACTGCCAACTTCACCTTTCAATCTTGATAGCATAATCTGGATTTCCATTGAAAACAGCTTGGCAATGTGCAAAAGCATTATAAAGCACTGGATACAGCCAATGGGATTCTTTTTTGATTTTATTATCAGCTGAATTAATGAAAAGTGTACAGGGAAAAGAGTGAATAAAATATCTCTGCTCTTAGTGCCATATTCGGATTCTTATATTGCTTGGATTCTTTAAAAGTCAGTTGTTCCAATGTCTGAGCATACAGTAGAGAGAGGCAGCTCAGTCCCGACTGCACAGAAAGGAGTTGGTGTGTTCATGGAGACGTGCACAGCAGCAGGGATGTGCTGTGGGTTAGGTCTGCTTCCAACTCGGTCTCAGCCTCAAGGAACTTCCACTGCCTGTGTGCACAGAGAGGCCACTCCGTCCCCTTCCGTGGTTCTATGGCCTTTAATGGTCTTGCAAGATCATCCAACTGTGGGAGATCTCCTTACAAAATAAGTGGGGCCTCAGCTGGAGATGAACCTCGCTAGGAAATCCAGCAATTGTCAAGACACACACCCACCTACAGAGACAGGAAAGCCTTTCCATACAAATCTTGTAGAGTCTAGGTGGGTGAATTAGTGAACACCTAATTACAGAATTTACAGAATTCATTTTTACTTATTTTAAGCGCATTTCAGTTGCAGAGGCATTATCCTTGAATAGGCCAATAACTGTAAACATACTCTCAGTATTCAATAAGCAAATAGCTGTGTCTGTGTACAGGGAAATTTAAGAGTTTTAAGCTTTTGTTCTGAAATACATTCTATAGATGATCATTCTGCACTGTGTAGGTATGAAGGTTTAGTAGACAAGGATAAACTTCAGCCCAACCCTAGTCATAATAAACAAAATTCTCAAGTTAGTAAAATCTTTGAAATCCCAGTATATTTTAATGTGTTAAAAAGTTCACCTAACCGAATGTCAGTTTTCACTTCATAGCAGTAATGTATGTTTCAGCGTTGTAAAAGATTTTACAACTACATGCACATACTAGGATGTATGACTTTCAAAACTATCAAGCATGTATTTCCTTTCATTATAAAATACTCATTTGATTTTATTATAATACTCATAAAAACCTGTTTTGCAATATTTTAATGATGATATAGTAAATGAGGAATTCTCGATTATTTCCCAGAAAACATTAATTAAAATCTCAAAGCATTCATCTCCATTTTGCATTTTTCTCCATAAGAAGGTGTATTATTTAGAAAACAAACATTGTTGCCTTGTGATAGGTTTTTTTTTTTCAAATGAGCCAACAAACAGAATAAAGTATATGATCTGTAGTTGCTGAGGATGACGTAATAACTTCGTATAGCATACATTATACGAAGTTATACGACCTATTTGCCATTATCAGGTACATCCATTTGAAGATGATTTTACACATTTATATATTGTATATATTACCCTCCCATAAAAGTTCTATTTGATTTATAAAGTTAATGTGATTCTCCTCAGACTTAGAGGTTTTATCTTGGTCTTCAGCATGCAGATTTCTCATCACACTAGTGGCAATAATAACATCTCTCCCGTAGGGTTCTTGAATGGACTAAATTAAATGAATGTATATTAATGACCTCAATACTTAAAAGAAAAGATGTGCCCATTTATTGCTCTCCCTTTTTCCCTGACATTGAACCAGTTCTCCATTCACGATGAAGCATCTTTTGCACCACAAATCCATGTTAATGTAAATTCTCAAGGCGGTCTTCATTGTTATGCTGTCAAGGACTTGTAAATAACTCAAATAAGTTAGATCTGCAAAGTCCATTATTTTTCATATGCTTATTTAATTATTTTCTCCTTCTTCCTTCCTTGAAAGAATAATGGCAGATTAGTTGGGCATGAACATTCTTTCTAAAAGCCTTATGGCCTTTCCTAATTAGTAGGTTGTATCTGCTTAAGTGTCCACTAGTGTCCTTCCTTGTGGTGGACACCATCAACCTGCCAGATAGGAGAGACTAGCCTTATTTTAAGGAGTTAGGCAAAATGTAGTGAACTTAGCCCTGTGCTACTTGTGTTGAATGTAATAACCCAGAGGAGAGAGGTAGTTTTTTATTGCTTTCCCTCAGAGTTTTGTGTGTTCTGAATACGCCTGCTATCAAAATTCTGATTTTAGTTAATTTCCACTAGTTTGCTAAGTACTATAGTTTTGTCATCCATTTGTGTGGTAGCAGTTCTGCTACATGCACGTTCTCCAGCTGCTATGACTTAACTCATGTTGTCCCCTGCCTTTAATGCCCTCATTCTTTCTCTCTGTCTTTTGACCTCCTTCCTGATCTTAGAGGTCTGAGACAAATACATGACCCTCCTGAGGACATTTCTGCCCACAACGGACCCAGGGAACCCACCTTTCCTTTGAACCCCTAGGGCCATGGAATTGTGCCACTTCTTTGACACATGCCATTTCTACCTTGCATTGCTAGTGGTCTTCTCATAGTATGAATTTATCTTCCACACCAGATCTGTGGTTTTCCAAAGTTTCTATCATGTGAGTGCCCCCACCACCAACACCATACCTTGCATTGCTAGTGGTCTTCTCATAGTATGAATTTATCTTCCACACCAGATCTGTGGTCTTCCAAAGTTTCTATCATGTGAGTGCCCCCACCACCAACACCGGTGTTCAGGCACACAGAAGGGAGTCGTCTGTGACTCCTCCACCTTCCTCACCAACTGCCCCCTCAATATGTAAACATGAAGTCTTGTGTCATCTCAGTATCTCTGTCTTCTACCACTTCCTGACATCTTCAATTCCTTGGCTCTAGGTGTGGCCATCTCTTGTCTGGATTACTGGTATGGCTTTCTACAACTGGTTGGATTCCAGTATTGCTCACATTTAATCTGTTCTCCCTCAAGCAGCCAGAATGATATTTGCTAAAATGCAAATGTGACCTTTTTACTTTCTTGCTTAAAACTTTCTAATGGCTTTGATATGCTTTTAAAATAAAGTCCAAATTTCCTAGCATGGCATAAAAAATTCTTTATGATCTAGCCCCTACTTAGCTATCCAGCTTTATGTCTGGGAACTCTCCACTTTCTACTTTAAGCTCCTGATATACTGAGCAGAACAGATACCACCTATTTTAATAAATGTGGAATGGGACTTTTCCCGTTGTCTTAGAATTTCTGCTAAAGCCTCAAAGTTAAGAGTGGTAGGCAATAGGTATCTACAACTTCTAAAGAGAGCTGCTAGATATTTGTACAGGATTTTCTAAAACATTGCAAAATGAGTTTGTGGCTATTATTTTCCATAACCCACCTCCAGCCTACATAAGAGAAAATTAGAAAGTCAAAAGACTGTTCATTGGAAAGTAGGATAATTACTAGTAGTAGGCAGTGCTGTGGTATTTCCCTTTCTCTCTGTATGGTAATCAGAGGGGTTGTGTCCTCTTCTCCAAGCTGCATGAGGAGTCATCAAGAGTGTCACTCATAGAGATTGGAGGTGTCAGAAAGAGGGGAACCCCACATCTCACAACCTTGCTGGGTGTTTACTGCACTGTGGAATTGCTAGATTGGGTTCTGGAACATGTTGAAGCAGAGTTGAGAGAATTCCTGGGGGAAATCTTCCCTGAAAGTTGGAAACATGTGAACATGGAGTCTGGTAAGTTTCATCCTCCTGGTGAATTTGAAGGGCAGCAGACTGACTGAAGTACTGAAGTGAAGGAGATATTGCAACAGTTGGTAGAAGCAGCATTTGTCAGGGCAAGGATGTGAGAGTTTCCCATGGACCAAGTGGCTGCTATGGCATGAGCAGCACCTCCTGCAGAGGTGAGGGGAGTCTAGCTGTGTGCTCTGCATGAGAGTGTACTCCCGGGAGTGGGAGCTAGAGGGGGTTTGCTAAAGATCAGTGTAGGGAGTGTGTTGGCTGCTTGGAACAAATGCAGTGCAGAGATCTCTGAGGAGGTCAGGGAGGATCTCTAAAGAACATCCAAGCATCTCATGAAACAGTCAACATTTGAACATTTTCCATAATGAAGAGCATCATGACCATCCAAAGTAGGCCAAGAGAGAACTGCGAGCACGCCTGCCAAAAAGATAATCTCTGTCCCCATCTTCTCATCCTTCCTCCTCTTATTCCCTAACTCAGGGAAGCTTGGAGGGATGGGGAGAAGATAGAGCAGAAGGAGGGAAAAAATGGACCAAGCTTCATTGCAGTCCTGGGAGGTTTCAGCTGGGGAGGGTCATTGCGAACGGGATGTGACTAACTCATTCCCTCAGTGAGCATTTATTGAGCATTTATTCTATGCCTGGTAGTGTTCTAGGTACAGGAAACACAGCAGTGAATGAAACATACAAAGATCGTTGCCTTTATGGACCTTATCTAATAAGAGAGGAAAAAAGAACAAAGTAAAATAGTAAAAATAAATATGTAGAAGGTGCTGTGTGTTACGGAAAAAAATAAAGTGGGAAAGGGGAGGGGATGTATTCAGAGGGTAGGATGTTGAAAGTGTGCAAGATGAGAAATGTTTGCCAACCAGTAAAGACAACCAGATTTGCTGATGGATTGGATGTGAGACATGGGAGACCGGCATGATTTTTGGCCTGAGCAACTGGAATGATGAAACTCCTGTTAATGGAGGAGCAGGTTGTGGGCAGGTTAATTCTGAGATATCTATTAGACATCCAAGTGTAGCTATCATGTGGGCAGCTGGAGCTCATGATTTTTGGCCTGAGCAACTGGAATGATGAAACTCCTGTTAATGGAGGAGCAGGTTGTGGACAGGTTAATTCTGAGATATCTATTAGACATCCAAGTGTAGCTATCATGTGGGCAGCTGGAGCTCCAGGGAAAGGTTGGAAATATGGAAATGGTCAGTGAGTGGATGTCATTTAAAGCCATGAGATTGGATGAAACTAAAATTTTGATTTATATGACCTGGAATTTGTAATGTTTGAAAATGAAACAATTTTTAGAGCTGAAAATAACCAAAAACCAATGGGATTGGCCCAGAATAGCATTAAAGGACTAGGGGTGGAGAGGATCCAATGAAACAAGTTAAACTCAGTGATAGGAGAAAAACGGCATGTTTTCTGTCTCATCAAAAGCAGCTCATTCAGCAAACTGTCTTGTGAATGAATCTCTTTCCTTCCTGTGAGCTTGTAGGCCCTTATTTTCACGACACTGTTTTGTTGTTCTTTGTCCCTTTCTAAACTTGAAGTTCCTTGAGTTGCAGGAAATCTGTCAACCTCTCTGACTCTAGTGTATAGTACAGAACCCATGCATAAATAATTAAATGTAAGCAAGCAGATTAAGGGCAAAGACCATGCTTTTTACTTTGCATTGTTTCCCATGCCACTGGGTAACATGTGCCACATCTAGGAATGAGTGTGTGTCATTGTTGTATAAGGAGTGCTGCTGTGGGGGTTTTGCTCACCATGTGTACCAGACCCCTGATAGTGTTAGACAGGCTTCTGACCAGTCCCTACAAATACTGGTGAGTTTCTTTATCTCTAAACTTTATGAAGATGACAGGAGAATTTGTTGAGAATGACTGAACTTACATGAGAATGACTGGAATGAAAACTGTATGCAGTTTACTATAAATTGATCTTAAGTGTGAATGTACAATGGCTCTGAATCCTGTATTTAGATATTTCTCAGTAACAGCAATATATACTCAAAGCAGTACTTTCTTTTCTGGTCTGTACTCTTCTTTTCCTTGACTTATGTTGATGTCCTCATGTGTGTCTTCTGGCATTACTGTCCTACAGGTTCTGCCCTGGGGTGGTTGTATCATTTAGGACTAGGTATAGCTGAACATTACAGAAAACCAAAAATAACAGTTACTTAAATAACATAGATGTTTATTTTTCTCTATTGCAAAAGCAATCCAGAGATAGATAATACAGGGTGTATTTAGTAGCTCCACAGTTGCTAGGAACCCAGGCTTTTTCTCAATTTCTGTTTCTTCAGTTCTAGTATGTGTCACCATCTTCAAGTTCACTTCATAGCCTGAGAAGGTTTTTGATCTTCCAGCCTCCATGTCCAGGTTACAGACCAGAGGAAGAAGAAAAGGCAGGACACAGGCACTTTCCTTCCAAGGGAGGCAGCTACCTTGGCTCAGCCTTCCCAGGAGGAGTCCCAGTCAGCTCTTCTGCTTGCATCTCATTGGCCAGAACTCAGCCACATGGCAACTGCCTGCTCTAACAGAGGCTGGGAAAGCCTGCCTTTTAGCTACACTTGGGTCTACATAATCTCTGCCATGGCTGTATTTTTGTGTCAGGGTTTCTGTTTATGACTTTGTCCCTTATTTTACTACATATTCCCCTTAAATACAAAATCTTTACCTATGGATTTCCACAAAAAGCCACACTTCTCTCCAGTCTGCCCTGACAGTCCTGGCTGGTGGCTTTGTGTGTGCACAGAGGAACACTAGCTTTGTTTGCTTGCTGGGGCTTGCTTCTCTCCTAACCTGAATGCTTTGTCCAGTGTCTGTGTTCTCACAGACAGCTGCATTTGCCACAGAGGACTGAGGCAAAGGACAGGATGTTATTTTGCTCCCTTTCAGTTAAAATAATCACCTTTTTGTCAGAATATGAACTGAAAACCAAACACAGCTTTTCAGCGTTTTGATATTTCCTGGCCAAAGAATGGGTGGGCAGAGGCTCATCAGTATTGAGTGCTCTGCCTTGCTGCTTCCGTTCCTAGGTGGGCCACCTCTTCCTTCTCTGCTGATCCCTTCTGGCACTTCCAGGAACAATCCCTTCAGTAGTTGCTGTTGCCCCCATGAAGAAACTGCTAGAAAGGCAAGTTCTTGATGGTCCACACTAATATCACATACAGCTTTATTAATTTATAGGACTTTATTCAAAGATGTGGGTAAATATATTGAATTACAATGTAGATGGGGGACAATGGACTATGTGAAGGACAGAACTTTTCCATGGTCAAGGGAAGACCATTTGAGACCGTCAGTCTTTCAGAGGGTGTCCTTCTCTGTTGCTCCTATATATTAAATTCTTTCTATGTGAGGATAACTTTTCTCTGAACAATTCTTTTTTTTTTATTTTTTAAAATTATTATTATTATTATTATTTTTTGTTAAATTTTTATTTTGTCAATATACACTGTATATGATTATTATGGCCCATC
>NW_007731365.1:151917-152875 GCF_000696425.1 Galeopterus variegatus | reverse complement strand
AAATGGTGCAACCCCTATGGAAAATGGTTTGGAGGTTCCTCAAACAGCTGAAGATAGTTCTCTGAACAATTCTGAAGAAATCTCCTCCTCTAACCATAGATACTAGTTTTACACCAGAACCTATTTCCATCCTGATTCCCCCAGCAGTCTATTTCTCCAGGTTTGAGTTACTTGAAGTAAGATAACAGTCAAGAGAGTCCATACTTACCCATGACATGCCAAGTTCCACAGAAAGATCCATGGTAGAGATTCTAAGTTTCTCCACCAGTGTGAATTTATTCTATTGACTGCCTATAAGATAACTATATGTCTCTTCTAGACATATGCACATGTGTATGTGCGCACACATGTACATACACACACACATACCCCTCTACCAAAGACGAATAGTATGAGTCTATCTACCATAAAATGGTAAGAAAATTACTNGTGGCTTTACAGCAATGCAGGGGTCTCACATGGCAGAAAATGGTGGAGCAGAGAGAGAAAGGCTCTCACATGCTCTCCTTTTAAAGCCCTCAGAACCACAACCATGAACTAGAGTATGGTCTTGACAATCTAAACCTCTTCAAGGCCCCACCTTTCAATTATCATAACAGGATTTCCCACCTCCAAGAGTTACAACGGAAATTAAGCTTTAGTGACTCTGGGAGGCCATTCAATCCACTATATTCTGCCCCTGGCCCCTCCAAACTCGTGTCCTTTTCACATACAAATACATTCATTTCATCCCCAATGTCTTGACTTGTTTCTACTCAAAAGTCCAAAGTTCAAAGTCCTATCTATGAAATCAAAACAAGTTGTCTACTTCCTAGGTACAATGGTGGGACAAGCATAGGGTACATATTCCCATTCAGAAAGGGAGAAATAGGCCAAAAGAAGCGGTAATAGGTCCTAAGCAAGTCTGAAACTCAGCAGGGCAGGCATCAAATCTTAAAGCTGAAGAATCATGTACCTT
>NW_007731365.1:140123-151005 GCF_000696425.1 Galeopterus variegatus | reverse complement strand
AGCAAGTCTGAAACTCAGCAGGGCAGGCATCAAATCTTAAAGCTGAAGAATCATGTACCTTCTTTCCATATTGGATATCCTCTGCATGCTGGTGTGGGGGTTGGGTCCCCAAGTCCTCAGGCAGCTCGGCTTCTATGGCTTTCTTGGTCTCGGGTGATACTTTAGCTCTCTCAGGCTGGTGTTGTATGCTGGTAGCTCTGCAAGTCTGGTATCTCCATGGTGGTCCTGTTCCTACAGCTCCACTAGGCATGGCTATGGTGGGATTTCCCTGCTCCAACTCTTACTGCATGTACCTGTTTGGCATTGCTCTAGCAAAGGCTGTATGCAGTGACTCTGCCCCTGCAATAGTTCTCTTTCTGGGTCCCCAAGCTATTAAAACATCCTTTGAAATTAGGGTGGAAGCTCCCAAGCCTCCACAGCTCTGGCATTCTGCAAGCCTGAAGACCTAACACCACATGGATGCCGCCAAAACTTCTGGCTTGTTATCTTCCAAAGTTGCACGTCCTGCCACACCTGGGGCCAATTTAGCTAAAGCAGCTGAAGCAGCTGGGGTGCTGGTGTGGAGAGCAGCATCCAGAGGTGGCCCCAGGCAGCAAGCCTACGAAGGGTGCCTCAGGCCTGTTTCCCAGGACTTTCTCTCTCCCTAGGCCTCTGGGCCTGTAATGGAAGACTCAGTCTCCAAGGTCTCTGAGATGCCTTCAAGGCCTTTTTTCCCTCCTCTTGATAATCTCTTTCTTCTGTACTTATTTCCTTAGCAAAGGATCCCTGGGCTACACCATTGAATTTTTCTCGTGAAAATGCTCTTTGCTTCTCTACCACATGATCAGGCTGCAAATTTTCCAAATCTTTACACTCTGTTTCCCTTTTAATTTTAAATTCTGGCCTTATGTCATGCCTTTGCCACCATAACTCAGCATAGGCTGTTACAAGTAGCCATGCAGCTTCCTGAATGTTTAGCTGCTTAGAAATTTCTTTCACCAAATACCCTGTGTCAGCACCTTGAAGTTCCACATTCCGTAAAAGTTTTCAGCATGAACAGAATGTAGCCAAGTTCCTTCTCAGTTCAAAGCAAGGGTGATCTTTGCCCCAGTTTCCAGTAAGTCTCTTCTTGTTTACATCTGAGATCATCTCAGAATGGCCTTTACTGTCCATATTTCTGTCAGCATTCTGCTCATCACTTAACCAATCTCTAAGAAGTTCCAAACTTTCTCTGGTTTTCTTTTCTTCTAACCCCCACCAGCAGGGAGGCTTTTTCTAACCTGCTCCTTCAAATTCTTCCAGCCTGTCCTCAACACCCCGTTCCAAAGCCATTTCCACATTTTCAAGTATTTGTTATAAGCAATACCCCACTTCTCTGGGGTATTAGTCCATTTCTGTTGCTTAAAACAAAGTATCTGGAAATGGTAATTTGTAAGAAAACAAAATTTATTGCTTACAGTTTTGGAGGCTGGGAAGTTCAAAGTCCAGGGAACACATATGGTGGGGGTCTTCTTTGGTGGTGGCTTTACAGCGGTGCAGAGGACTCACATGGCAGAAAATGGTGGAGCAGAAAGAGAGAGACTCTCACATGCTCTCCTTTTAAAGCCCTCGAACCACACCCATGAACTAGGGTAGGATCTTTACAATCAAATCACCTCTTCAATGCCCCACCTTTCAATTATCATAATAGGAGTTCCCACCTCAACAGTTACAGTGGGGATCAAGCTTTAGTGACTTTGGGGTGGGGGCGGCATTCAATCCACTGCATACAGGGCTGCTGTGTATTTCAGTAGTGAGCAGCATTGGAAGAAATGTGTATATGCCTGCATTCGGCCATTTGTTTCTTCTGTTAATTTTATTGAAAACTTGTTTGGAAGTGAGGGTGTACTGATCTGGACATAAGAAAACTTGATTACTCCTGATTTTGCTTTCTTTACCATTTAGAAAGCATCTAAGGATCCTAAATGGGAGAGGTAGGACTGAATTATAGTTTTGCTATCTTGTGGATTTGTTTGCATTGTTGAAAAACATTTTATTCACACCACAAAGTAACATTGTGGCAAAGAGAAAAACTTACTGTATGGTTAACTTTTCTTTTTTAAAATAAACTTTATATTTTTAGAGCAGTTTTAAGTTCATAGCAAAATTGAGTGGAGAGTGTGCAGTTCCCATATACTCCCTGTATGGTTAACTTTTAAAGTGAAATAGTAATTCCTGCTCCTGCCACCAAATTATAATAAAATTCACTTTACTATGGGAATTTAGTACTTTTTAGGTTAACCTAGCGACCACTGGGGAAAATCATTAACTTCTAGGACACAGAATGACTTAAACATAACAGTATTCTCTTTCCTAACATTGTATATTATTTGCTAACACATCATGCTGTTTGCTTTTTCTTTTGGTGGCTAGCCTGTATAGTGATCCAAATCCTTGACCTTGGTGTTAGAAGACTGTGCTCTAACCAACTGAGCCAACCAGACAGCCCTGTCATGCTGTTTTTGGGTTGAAAACAATGCACCGATAATACGCATGAAAATGGCTTTATTCAAATGCACTCCCTTTATCTATTTGATAAGTGAATAAAGTAAAAATATATATATATATTTTTTTGTCTTTTTTACTGATCGGTAACGGGATCACAACCCTCGGTGTTGCGCCCGCACCGCGCTCAGCCAGTGAGCGGGAACCGGTCTCCACATGGGATCTGAACCCTCGGCGGGAGCGCCGCTGCGCTCCCAAGCGGCGCACTCTCCAGTGCGCCACCGGGCCGGCCCGAGTAAAAATAATTTAATTATTTGTAAATCATCATGTGTCAATTTAAATAACTGGCCTTACAACGAATGGGAATATTATGACTCTGCTATTGTGAAAGTCACCTATTTCCTGGGTTACTCTGGAAGTAGTAACTATAATCCTGGTGTTTCTTTATTTACCAAAATAAAGGCTACCTGCTCTGCCACTGTAAAATGTACTTATGCTGATGATTTTTCAGATGTCCTAAAGGTTTTATTTACCACAGGAAGTCAATGTTAGTGCAAGTGCTTCTTAGGGAGTTTCAAAGTTTGCACTAAGAGCTTAGAAAGTTCCATTTCGCCATTTTGTCATGTGTGGGTTGACGAGTTCTCTTTAGGGAACATTTTCAATCCAATATGGTAGCAACTTGCATTTTTCATATTTTCCTTCTCAAAGATTCTAATTCTCATGAGTCTTATATGTGTGTTTGTGTGGCTGAAGGGAGGAATATACATAGAAATTATTTTTTAAAATATTTTGCACGATTTTTTTGTGTGTGTTCATTTTTTCCCTTTGGGCTATTATATTAAAAATTCTGGACTTGATATATATATGAATTGAAATGTTCCTGTCTTTCTATACCCTTTCTAAAATTTTGATAAAGATTCTTCTCATGTTCCTTGAATGTTGGTATCTTTTTAGGAGAAATAAACCTGGCTTAAACTGTCAGATAAGTTTTTCATAAATATTTGCCTGGGGTGGAGAAAGATTTGCAGTCTAAGAATTTGCTGAATGTGGTAGACACAAGCTTTCTATCGCTTCTGTCAATAATTTATTCACCAGCTCTGTATCGACTAATGAGTTTGCTGGGCACTGCTCTAGGTACTATACTGGTAAGATGAAGTGAGGCATATATGGTCAAGGCCTGGAGGAGCTTACAGTCTGATGGGGAGGCAGATGTGCGAATCAGCAATTGTCCTGTGGAATAAAAGTTCTGATAGAGGTATCCTCAATAAGAACACAAATCTGATGGGAGCAAGAAGGATTCTGGAATTGTTCCAGAAGTAGACTGCCTTTGAGTTGAGTTTTCAACAGGTAAATAGGTTGAAAAAAGGAAGCAAAAAGTCACTTAAATGGAAGGGAGTCTGAAGCAATATACATGTTTAAAGAATTATAAACCTGTTGATGTGGGACAAAGGGGAAAAGCATGTGGAGGAGTGATGGGAGAACTTAGAGTAGGTAAATGCCTGTTCATAAAAGCCTTTGTCTGTGAGTAAAAGATTTGGAACTCTAATGTGAAAATAATAGGGATACACAAAAGGATTTTTAAGCACAGAAGGAAAATGATATTTACATTTTAGGAGCATCATTTCAGCAGTAATTAGTAGGAAGAGTTGGAAGCAGGCCAGACTGAGAGAAAGCCATCTAATTATGATGCTACTGCAATATCCAGGGGAAAAGAGATGCGGACTTTAACTTAATGCAGTAAAGGTGGGAGTAGAGGAGAAGGGACAGATTAAAGAGACATGAAGGTAATGTCTCTAGTATATCTCCTGCATTCCTAGGTGAACGAGTAGGTTGGTGGTGCTAGTCCACAAGATAGGAAATGCAGGGAAAAAAATAGGTTTTTGGGGAAAGATAATGTTTTTTTAGTTCAGATAAAAGTGACAGTGGCATATCCACCATTGAATATACATATCTGAAGCCAACAGAAGGTTCTGAGCTAAAGGTATGGATTTGGGAGTCATCAGTCAACTGAAGCTGTTGGTGTCAATGAGGAAGCAAGACCTTTGGGAAATCTTAACATTGTTGAGAGATGTGGAAGATAAACTCATGCATGACATTAAAAACAAATGGTCCTCAGCACATATTTCTGCCATCCACATTATCTTTGTACACTTATTGCAAAAATCATAAACTGTAAATAGTTTTTTTCAATTTTTTTACCGTGGTAAAACATACATAACATGAAATTTACCATCTCAACCATTTTTAAGTGTACAGTTCAGTGGTATTAAATACATTCGTGTTGTGCAACCATCACCACCATCCATCTCTGTAACTCTCCATCTTGTACAACTGAAGTGTAAATAGTTTTTTTCAATTTTTTTTACCGTGGTAAAACATACATAACATGAAATTTACCATCTCAACCATTTTTAAGTGTACAGTTCAGTGGTATTAAGTACATTCGTGTTGTGCAACCATCACCACCATCCATCTCTGTAACTCTCCATCTTGTACAACTGAAACTTTATGCCCACTAAACAGTAATTTCCCATTCCCCTCTCCCCCAGCCCCTGGCAACCATGATTCTATTTCCTATCTCTACAATTTTGACTATGCTAAGTACCTCATAGAAATAGATTCATAATTTTTCTGTGTGTGTGCATGATTGGCTTATTTCACTTAGCATAATGTCTTCAAAGCTCATCCATGTTGTAGCATATTGCAGAATTTCCTTCCTTTTCAAGGCTGAATAATATTCCATGATATGTGTTTATATGTGTATGTGTGACATTTTGCTTATTCATTCATCTGTCAATGATTTTACTATTGTGAATAGTGCTGCACGTGGGTGTACAAATCTCTTTGATACTCTGCCTCCAATTCTTTTGGGTATATACCCAGAAATGGAATTGCTAGATCATATGGTAATTCTATTTTTAATTTTTTGAGGAACCACCATACTGTTTTCCACAGTGGCTGCACCATTTTATATTCCCACCAGCAGCACACAAGCATTCCAATTTCTACACATCCTTGCAGCACTTGCTATTTTGGGGGTTTTGTTTGTTTGTTTGTTTTTTATAGTAGCCATCCTAATGGGTGTGAAGTGGCACGTCACTGGAGATTTGATTTGCATTTCCCTAATAATTAGTGATGTTGAGCATCTTTTCATGTGCTTATTGGACATTTGTATAACTTTGAAGAAATGTCTATTTGAGTTTTTGCCAATTTTTGAATCAGCTTTTCATTTTTTTGTTGTTCAATTTTAGGAGTGTTTATATATTCTGGAGACTGACCCCTTACCAGCTATGTAATTTGCAAATGTTTTCTCTAATTCTATGAATTGCCTTTTTGACTCTGTTGATAGTAAATTTTGATGCACAACTTTAAAATTTTTTTCTTGAAGTTTAATTTGTTTATTTCTTTTGTTTCTTGTGCTTTTGGTGTCATATCCAAGAAATTATTGCTCAATCCAATGTTGTGACACTTTTGTCTTATGTTTTCTTCTAAGAGTTTTATTATTTAGGTCTTACATTTAGTTCTTTGATCCATTTTGAGTTAATTTTTGTGCATGGTGTTAGGTAAGAGGCCAACTTCTTTCTTTTGCATGTGTGTATACTGTTTTCCCAGCACATTTGTAGAAAAGACTGTCCTTTTCCCATTGAATGGTCTTGGCTCTCTTTTTAAAAATAATTTGACCATATGTGGAAGGCTTTATTTCTGGGATCCTATTCTATTCCATTGGTCTGTATGCCTGTCTTTATGCCAGTACTGCAATTTTGATTAATATACCTTTGTAGTATGTTTTTAAATCAGGAAGTGTGAGTCCTCCAGCTTTGATCTTTTTTAAGATTGCTTTGCTTATTTGGGGTCTCTTGAGATTCCATATGAATTTTAGGATGCATTCTTCCATTTCTGCAGAAAATATCACTGGGATTTTTATAAGAACTGCATTGAGTCTGTAGATTGCTTTGAATAGTGTGGACATTTTAACAATATTAAATCTTCCAATTCATGATCATGGGTGTGTTTATTTATGTCGTATTTAAGTTTTTTCAGCATCATTTGTAGTTTTCATTGTAAAAGTGTTTCACCTTGTTAGATAAGTTGATTCTTAAGTATTTTATTCTTTATGATGTTATTGAGAATGAAATTGTTTTTGTAATTTTCTTTTCAGATTTTTCTTTGTTAGTGTATAGAAATGCAACTGATTTTTGTGTGTAGACTTTGTATCTTGCTATTTTGCTGAATTCATTTATTAGTTCTAACAGGTTTTTGTGGATCAAAAGAATTTTGAGGAAGAAAGCAGGAGGAGGAGGTAGTGAGGGAGGGTAGAAGGAAGAAAGTTGGGTGAAGACTAGTATTTTTGGGATTGAATACTTTGTAAAGCTGTGGTACCATAGAGAACATCGGATAACATGCTGGGTCCTTTTCCAGTAAATCTTGGGATCAAATCTGATTTACTTTAGGAACATCCAAAGGTATTAAAAATAATTATTATTGTATATTTTGAACATAATTTTTTTCTAGAGTTTCCATAAAGTTCCATTTTAGGGTAGGCTTTTGGCCTGTGCTGGGGCAGACCTATATCCCTGAGGAATACCTGAAAATGTCCAGGTGCTCAGAGCCTTTGGGAATCATACTAAACTTTCAGAATTATCTGCCTATTGGTTCTATTATGTATAAACTCATAAGCTTATTATTGACCAGGAAGTGAGCATAATCCTAAAGAGGCAAAGAACAGGATGACATTAGTGCCACAATATTCATAGTGACCCTACCAGGTCTCCATGGTGATTCATCCAGGGCTTTGAGTATTAAGGAAGAAAACACAGAAAAAGTCAAATTCAAGACATGTAAGAATCTTTATTTAAGAACTTTATACTACCAGTTTCAGGATATAACACATGTCATCCAGTGGACAAGAGAAGCCATCTTCTTGTAAAACAAAAATATGAATTTGTGAATTTAGCTCAGATAGCCCATTTTTCCTGCCTTTCCCCAGCCTTTTAATTTACATAGACAGCTCTCAGCCAACCCTCTCTTAACTTTGCTTGTATATCTTTCTTATGATTATTCTTTTATTTACGTAAAGATGTACAACCTGTCTGTAATTGTTACTTTCTTGTGGGTGGGCACTTCTTATTGTGTTTATAAATTGAGCTGCATTGGGCATTTCTAGACCACTTCCAAATGCTGCATAGAGCCTTTTCTCTTCAGGTGTTTTGTTGCTATTGGTAGCATTTATAAATAAATTGGTGAAACTTCAGTTCTTTCTCTTAGCAAAATTAAGAGAAGGAACGATTAGTCATGCACTGCTAAAATGGATTGCCTTAATAAGAAGAAATACCAAAAGAAAAAAAAAAAAAAAAAAAAGGAGCAAATCAAAGTAATGGTCATATCTTTAGAGAAGATATACAGGAAGTGGAGATGGTTCAGTAAAAGCAAAAACTCCAGGCTGGTAATTGGAAATTGGCATTTACTTTTGCTTCTGAATTTAACCCTATCAGACAATCTCCTGTGCAAAACTGTACATTAAACTGTCAGCTACCAATGTCATACTTTCGCTGCCACTGGGTTAGGCTTGCCTTCTTTTTATGATTAGCAGATAGAATTCTCAATTAACTGTAGGGCTAATATTACAGAAAAAAAATTGTCCGAAGTGTAGAAGACTCCCTTGAGCCCTAATAAGAAAGTAATGATGAATGTCCAGGGAGCATAGTGTTTATTAATAGAAACTCAAAGATATAGGAGAAGTTCCAAGAGTGAGCACCCCAGTACCCCTTGCACTTTGGGGCAACAAACAGATCTAGTATCACCAAGCGTCCAATTCCAGGAGTGGGAACCTGGTTGTGAGGTTAATAAATTGCCTGCTTAGGGAAAATCAGCCCCTGCCTTGTCACAGTCAATGGCACAATAAAGGATCGGGTGGTAGATCTTAGACCCCTGGCCCTGTTTTGCTACCTGAGCACCAGATTGGAAGAGCACCAGTCTTTCCATAGGTCTGATCAGGTGCTGGGACTCCAGCCTAGTGGTGGCAGCTCTGTGCACTGGTGGCCCAGTGACCTGATCCACCACCTCAGCATTTTCTCGGGATTGGTTGCCTTTAGCACTCAGCTCCAGCTGTTTCTTGTTGCTCTACAACTTTCTCTCTGAGTAGCCAGCCTATAGCAATCAGTCTCGGACAAATTAACCCTTCCCTCTTATGCCCCTTTCTGCAATCTCTGTAAGTACCCAAGCAACTGTACCTCAGGGTGTGAGAAGGAATATTTGGAACACTGCAGTCCCTTCCATGTGATACTGAGAGTCACAGTGGGGCTGCATTAAAACACAAGGGAGACTTGATTTTTGAGGGAAATTTATGTTGATTTAAAGAATGCTTCTTTGATAAAGTATTTGTATTTTTCAATCTGTAGCTCTAGCTCTTTAAGAGCTCTAGCTCTTAGCAAACCAATTTGCTAAACAATTTAAAGTTTATGTAACTAAAATTAATGGGTGCTTACTAAGCACTAGGCACACAGTGGGGGCACTGTCACTGTGTTTATGTTATAGATAAGAAATTAGAGACTCTGAAAAATTAGCTAGCTCGCCCAAAGTAATATAGCTAAGAAGTGGTTGACCTGCATTTCAAGCCAGAATAGGTATACCTGGAGCCAAAGCTTGCTAAAACCATGGCTTGTAAAAATACAAAAATCTCACCCTGATTTATGCTAATTTTCAAGGGTCTTACATTTTCAATGGCTTTTTATCTCCTTCTGAATTCCTATAACATGATATCTCATGTTGATAGAAATGTGAAATTCATATCTTTTTAGTTTTACCAAAAATCGCCCCCACAAAGCATTGATTAATAAATAGAATTTACTGAGGATTTCACAGAGGACTCAGAAGAAGGGTTTACATTACTGTGACACAAATGACTTCAATCATCAACAAAGGTGTTACCATTTAAAAAATATTCACCCTTTGTGGATAATAGGAGGTAAGGAGAAGAGAATGGGTGCCGAAGCAGGTAGTTGTGCAGATTTGGTGGCAGGGAGTTAAAGGATCCTTTAAGAGTTTATGTGGTGAGCCAACTTACAACTATTGAAAAGTAATGAGAGCTAAGCTGGGGCTGCTAGAGCTCAGGGGAAGAGAAGGGAAGACCTACACAGTTCATGAAGGCAGGAGAAGTCACAATGAGAGGAAGAATGGACTGCTTTGACTGTTTCAAGCCCCAGCCATTTCAAGGCTGACCCTGGAGAGCACACGGAGCAGGAGCTGGCAAAAGCCACTGCTGTGTCCTTCTTATGAAGGTGCTTGGAGGCTGCAGGGGAGAAGAGGGCCTTGGTGGCCCCCAGGCCAGCAGGACCACTAACAGGGTTCCCGTGAACCTACGTGGAAGCAGAGGGGCCACAGACAACAGAAAACAGGAGCCACTCAGAAGCCGGTGAGTCACCACAAGGGACTAGCACATGGTCTGCCCCATGAAAAGTGTTTGGAGTGTGGGTGGTGGGGAGACGGGCCCACCAGGAGAACACTGGGCACAGCATGGACAGCCGATCTGCCCTCCAATCAGCACAAGACCACTCAGTGGAGACTGGTCAGGAATATAGAACTGCAGCGGGTGCAGTTTGCTGAAAAGACTCAGGCCTAGACCAGAGTTTCCATACAACCCAGGTGTACCAGACCTCAAGACCTGGAAGTCCTTACAAGGTCAACAATTAAAACCCGAGCTGCACAAAAAGCCTTCCCCAGAGAATCAGCAGCAAAGCAGCAGTTTAGCTCAACCACAGGGCTCAAGTGCTGGTGCCCATAGGAAGTTCCCCCATTTTAGAAGTAAGCAAAGGACAACAAATTAGTTACAGTGCAGAGTTTTAGTGGTGGAAAGAGAGAATAATCCAACACAGAACCTAAAGAAAAAACAAAAAACTCACAGATCAGAGACAAGGTTCTAGTAAAGGTCTAACACCAGTGAAGAACACCGATAAAAACTAGAAGGACTGGAAGCCCCTTGGGGTGCCAAGCTGGGGTGGGGAGAGAGCCGAAGACCCAGCGACAACCCCCAGGCTGTCCAGGGAAATGCCCTGGGCTCCCAAGCTAGCATCAGGGGATGTTGACGTCCTCAGCTACTCCCACGCCCACCATCTGCATCAAGCCCAGCAATGACCACTGAGGTGTGGCTGGAATCGCCCCAGTACCTGAACTAGGGCAGTAGAGGGCCTAGGACCTCAATCACACCCTCCCAATGTCTGCATCCAGCCCAGTGGTGACCACCAGGCCACTGTTGAAAGTGTCTCAGGCTCCCAAGCTCGGGCCGTGAGTGGCTGAAGGCCTCAGCCATAACCCCTGACATCTGCATCCAGCTCAGGGACGATCATCAGGCCACCGATGGAAGTGCTCCAGGCTCCTGAACCAAGGCAATGGGTTGTTGAGTGCCTCAGCCACTCCCCGCCAT
>NW_007731365.1:137018-139285 GCF_000696425.1 Galeopterus variegatus | reverse complement strand
TAGGGCAGTAGAGGGCCTAGGACCTCAATCACACCCTCCCAATGTCTGCATCCAGCCCAGTCATGACCACCGGGCCACCATCGAATCACTCCAGGTATCTGAACTGAGACAATGGGGGACTGAGGGCCCCAGCTACACCCTCTGGATATCCACATCCAGCCCAGTAACCACGAGGCCACTGCCAGAAGAGCCACAGGATCCCAGGTTGGGGTGGTGCTGAGGGCCTCAGCCATGCACCTCCAAAGTCCACATCCAGCCAAGCCATAACCAAGCCACTGCCAGAGGCCCCCTGGGCTCCTCTGCTGGAATGAGGGGGGTTCCATGGGCCTCAACCACATCCCACTCCTCCTTCCTTTTCCTCCCACCCTATACCCCCCTTTTTCCCTCTCCCCCTACCCCCAACTGCTCCACAACAACATCTTAGAATGTAATAATAATAATAATAATAATAAATAAATAAATTAATTAATTAATTAAAAAATTTTTTTTCACCCTTTGCTTTGTCACTGTGAAATTCTACCATCTCAGCCTTTCTCACCTTATTGGCTTCTTTTTTCTCTTCCTTTCTCTGCATCTGTCTTTCAGAAGCAAGCAAGCAAGAAAGAAAAACAACTCATCAAAAAACAAATTTTCTTCTTTTTTATTTTTTTAAACAAAGCAACTTTTCTCTCTCTCTGAAGTTTTGAGCTTTGGTACCAAAGTCAAGGCCCTCAATATCTTACCTTCTAAGCCAGTACTTATGGGTGTGTCCACCTCCTTCCCTTTCCCTTCAAAAAGCATTCACACTGTCAGATGACTACAGACTTTCTATTTTCATGATCAGTAGACAGAACACCCAGTTAACCACAGAGTTTGGGCCTGACACCCTACACCAAGGCTCTCCTCTGCATAGGTATTGTGATTTTTAGTTTTAGGTATCAACTTCACTAAGTTAAGAAATAGCCAGAAACCTGGTAAAGCATTAATTTTGGGTATGTCTGTGAGTGTTTTTCCAGAGTCGATTAGCATGTGGGCCCGAGTGCAGTGGGTGGAAAAGATCCACCCCCAGTGTGGGCAGGCACAATTCAATCTGCTGGGGACCTGGAGAGAACAAAAACAGAGGAAAAGGTGAATCCCTCTATCTGCTGGAGCTGGGATACACTCTTCTCTCCAGTCCGTGAACATCAGAACTCAAGACTCTTCAGCCTTTGGATTCTAGGCCTTACCCCAGAGGCACCTCCAGGCTCTCAGGCCCTGGGCTGGGACTGACAATTCCACCACCAGCTTCCGGACTTGGACTGAGCCACATTACTGGCATCCAGTTTGCAGATGGCCTATCATAGGACTTCTCAGCCTTCATAATCACGTGAGCCAATTCCCCTAAACAATCCCCTCTCATGTATCTACATAGATATCTCATTGGTTCTGTCTCTCTGGAGAACCCTGACTAATACAGGTATCTATGTTGCTGTGCCCCATCTGAAAGCCCCTGAAAAGGCTAGAACATTCAAGAAAAAAAAAGAAAGAGGCTGGGAAGGGGAATGGGTGCAGAAGGGCTGCATTTTTTATCTTTATGTTTTGAGGACTTGCTTTGCATGTGGACTCTGAAATGCAAATTAAAAGTTTCTTCTCCTTAAAAATGCCTGTTTTCTTCCACTGCCTTTAAACTCCTTATTGCCACATGATTTTCGTTCACCTTAACTCAGATAATGACCTTGAAAAATAAAAAAGCTAAGATATGTGTGGAAGGAGATGATTTGGGGATGGGGAGCAGTGTTAAGTCCTTCTCTTTAACCATCTTATATGCTACAACTTACAAAATTATAAAAGAAAAGTGTTCTTAAACCTTTTTTGAGAGCAGAGGAGGAAGACATAGTTAAAATGTCCAGCACTCCTATGTTGCCAGTTTCTTTTTCTGAAAGGGTAATTATTTTAAGTTTCGGAAAAAGAGTCCAGATTATTATTCTGTAAAATGAGGGAATTGTTTTGTAGGGCTGTAGAGTCCCTTTCTTACGCATCACCTGTTGTGGACCATGATCTGAGGCTGCTATGGTCTGCAGGTGAGCTGGGTGGTAATTGTGAAGTCAGCCGTCTTCATCCTTCACATTCAATTTACTTGTCAGTTTCTAGATGAATTAATTTTGGTTTGATTGAGTCTGTTTCCTTTAGAGTGAATTATTGGTGAGTATGCTAAACATCTTTCTGAATGCCCTATATCAGTAAACTCTGTTATTTAGCATAATTAGATAATGAGGAATTTGTAGTTTATCAAATAAAAAAAAAAAAAA
>NW_007731365.1:131052-136410 GCF_000696425.1 Galeopterus variegatus | reverse complement strand
AAAAAAAAAAAAAAGCTACCTGACAGTCAGATTCTCTGACACATCCATTAACTGTAGACAAAAGAACAGCAGAATTTGCTTAAAGAAATGCAGGCGTATCCCACTGCCCTTAAGAGAGGAGACAACACAGACTAAGGAGGACATTTTGGCAGTTTTCAAACAGACATTTTTTTTCTCTAGAGGAAGATTCCTTTTTCTGTTGAATTTTACAGAAATTTCCTTTTTGTTTAAATTTTACTTTAGTGGTATATGTGGTTTAACTCTGGTCAGGAAGGGGACATTTCTTAAAATCTCATTTGAGGTCTATACAAATCTTGTTTTTTTAGAATGAACTTTTATAAAAAGTCCAATAAGTATATTATGATGGTTAGTAATCTAATAATTACTTTAAAATTAGGGTGCTCTGTTGAGCAGCCCTGTATTATAGTGAGTCTTGTTAAAAAGAATTGTACATGATATTGGTAAAAAAAAACTACTACCTTATGTATAGCAATTACATATAACAAAGATCTCAGGTGGGTTTGGTGTTTGTCATTACTATTGTCATCTTCAGTGCACCACAGGCTTCAAATTTCTCTAGTATTTGGCTGNTGTCATTACTATTGTCATCTTCAGTGCACCACAGGCTTCAAATTTCTCTAGTATTTGGCTGTTTTCACCTCCAACTTAGTGTGGGGGTTGGAATGCTAGTGGATTTTTCTTGGTGTTTGTGCTCCACCTGCAGTTTTCACATGTCCCTGCTTGTCCACGGAAGGGTTTCCTCCACGTTGTCATTACTATTGTCATCTTCAGTGCACCACAGGCTTCAAATTTCTCTAGTATTTGGCTGCTTTCACCTCCAACTTAGTGTGGGGGTTGGAATGCTAGTGGATTTTTCTTGGTGTTTGTGCTCCACCTGCAGTTTTCAGATGTCCCTGCTTGTCCACGGAAGGGTTTCCTCCACACTCTTGCTGGTTACACAAGTTAGGCTTGTGTGGTGATGCTGGGGTTTTCTGTTGTTCTAGTCCATGTCTTATGCAGGGCTTGCATACCTGGATTGTAGAGATGGGGCATTCCCAGCATTCTTGCCCCTCCTCTCAGTAACAGCTAACCACAGTCTTGAATCTGTAATTCATATTGGCTAGGAGTTTCCTTCCCCAACCTCAGCAGTAGCACACCTCCACTTGGTATCCATATAGATTTCTGAAACCAGGATGATTTCCTGCCTGTCCCAGCAGAGAGGGCTTTTCCTTTCACCCTTCCCCCAGATGCAATGGGCCTTCGTAGCTCTGAGAGCTACAGGTGATTGCTGCCCCCACCCCAGCAGCTTTTGTTTTTTAGAAAAAAAGGTCCTAGGGAAGCAGGAAGGAATTTATGTATTTCTGTCCAGCATATCTGCCCACACCATGTAGTCCTGCACCTTTGAGGTTGGTTCTTTCTGGTCTCTTGCCTTGCTGCATTCTTTCCTGTGAGCACCCAGAGGAAGTCCAAGGAAAAGGGTTCAGAAGTGAGTGCAACCCCCGCAGCTGTTCCAGACTGACATACTAGCCCAACTCCCACACTTGGCATTTCATGTTTAAACAGTCGGTTGCTTTCTTCTTACGCATTTGTTTAGTGGCCACCTCTTCTTACCATCCTTGGTCCCAGGTAAGACACTGTATATATTTTGTCATGGAGAGACTGGTGTCTATTTGCAAATCAATTTACTTGGTTGCTTTGTGAGCTTACCTATCTAATAGGATTTAAAATGGTATTTTGTAATTTATCTTTTTCACATTGTTAAATTGGAAGTAACTTTCTCTCCAGTTGTCTACATTCTGAGACCAGTGAATTTTAAGGTAACAGTATGGAAAGTTATTGATACGATTTTAGATTTCACATTGTATCTTACTTTTAAGAACCTACCAGCTGTTGAATTTTGATGTAGTGTTAAAGAAGAGTATTCACAATTAACTGAAAAGGATGTTAAATACTCCTCCCTTTTCCAACTACTTATCTGTGTGAGACTGAATTTTCTTTATGTACTTCATCCAAAACAACATATCACAACAAATTGAATTAAGCAGGTTTGATAATCCAGCTGTCTTCTATTAAGTTAGACATCAAAACCATTTGAAAAAAAGTAAAACAATTCTGTTCTCACTATTTTTATTCTGGAAAATATAGTTTTAAAAAATAAAAACATTATGCTAGCATACAAAGAATTCATTATTATTTTCTAATGAATTAATATTTTATTAAATACTTAATAAAATAAGTTAATAGTTTATAATAGTAAATATTTAAATTTTTTTCTGATTTTAATTTTCTAATATGGTAAATATCTGTGGATACAACCCACATAAACAACAACTCTTTGGGATTCTCGATAATTTTTAAGAGTATAAAGGGTTTCTGGGATGAAGATATTTGAGAACCACTATGATAAATACATTTAATAGCAGCAGAAATATGTGGCTGGATCTCAGAAGAGAGATATAAGGCAGAGACATCACTTAGAAGTCAATAGCACATGGTTTGTAGAGAAGACTGTGTATGGATAATATCTAGAGAGAGAGTATAGAACGGGGAAAAAAGAATCAAGAAAAGACCCTGGAGAACTCCAATATTATGGCTCAGTGGATGCAGAGAAATAAGCAAGGAATACTTGGAAGGAACAATCGGGAGAATATAGTGTCATAGTGATCAAAGGAGTAGAGTTTGAGAATAAAGGGATGGTTTGTATAAATGCCTTACTGAAGAAAATGTCCCTTGAATCCTCACTGTGACATATTTAGAGGATGGTGAGGTCACAGGCAATAACTCCCCCTAAAATCCCCTAAACCATTGGATTCTTTCCTCTATACTATATGACAAAGTTCTCACATCTTAATTGCATTTAATGTAGGCCAATGTTAAGTCCATGTTTTGGTGAACTAAATAAGTGAACTGGTAGAAATATGTTCTAGCCCTTCAAGCTAACACATTGAATCCAGATTTTTTGTTCAGGGCATCCAGATCAAACTAAGCACTAGATTCTAGGCAATAAGACTTTATAATTTAAACATACATGCCATGAATTATCATTACTCTATTTTATACTGGCATTGAAGTTGTTACTGCCTTCAAATCTGGTTAGTTCATAGAACCCATTCCAGATCCTGTCTTTGAGGTTTTTTTCCTAATACCAAAAGCAAATATCACTTTCAATAGTCCAGGTTTGAAGGGTTTCAATATAAATTAGGAGTTTTAGGATAAGGAACTTGAGGCTCATACAACTGTTGGAAGAGCTGGGGGGTGGGGACAAAGTCCAAAAGCTGCCACTGACGATCTTAGCATGAAGCATGGAAGTGAGCACACTGCAAGGTCTTACCAGAGACCTGCTTGCAAATCTCACAGCACCTGGCTGAACCAGCCTCTGAAGAATAATGGACTCTTCTTTCTCAAGTCTCAGTGAGTGACAGGTCTACTTGGGAATATAGAGGGAAGAGGATTCTGAGGAATCTGGTTTCTAGCTTTCCCTCTGGCAATGCAGAGAAAAATTTAGAAGAGGGTGATGGTGCTGAGTTGACCATAAGTAATTCAGCATAGGCCTGAAGTGTTGGGTCACAGTGGGAGGCCTGGTAAGGTTCAGAGTCCAAGAAGATGCAACAGTTCATTTTACTTACATTCCATTTTATTGAAGCAAGCACAAATAAAATCACAGAAGGAAACAGCTAACCTGTAGATTTCTTTAAGAAACCATTTGCTATTTGTCATTATATATTATACTGCTAAGGTTGGTGGGAATTTGGTTTACAATATTGTTAGTGATGAGGGAAGAGCTTCCATCTATGTTATAGATGAAGAGTGTAATGGGCTTTTATTATATGCATTTATTTCTTAAAGACATGATTTGATACATGGTAGAGCTTTATTCCATGAATCCATGGAATAAAGATTCCTGTTCTATAGTGACTTGGTTCCATTTCCTCCTTATTAAATAACACTCTGTATTTGCAAAATCATGTATCTGTATGTGTATATGATCTCAGCCTCATTTGGCTATTAATTCTTTATCTTCTTTCACTTTCCTTCATCTAACCAACCACCATGTATTCTACCTTTGCCGGGTCTCCTAGACAAACCTTTCACACTAGCATCTCTGCATTATTAATTCAAACCCTCTCAGATTACATGCTTCTTGGATGATTGCAATAGATTTCAAACCCTTTTCCTTAATTTGATTCTTTTTTGAATTTGTACCTGAATTTAGTCCTTACCAGGTGAGCAATCTGGGGCAAATTACTTAGCGGCTCAGTTTACACTTTTGCACATTTGAGGTTCAATTTGTACTTTTGCAAAATGGAAACAATAATAGCAGTTTCTTATATTTTTTTGTGAAGATTAAATGAGCTAATACATGTAAATGTCTAGCACTAAATAAGTTCTCAATAAGTGGGAGGAGAAGAAAATGTTCTACATACTACGTTATGTCTTTCCAACTTCATCTCCTTCCTCTTTCTCAAATATAGTCTCTGCTGGAATCAACCAGACTCCTCATTATTTCTCCAACATGCCCAATGTTTACCTGCTACCATTTCCCTCTCTGCCTGCCAAAATCCAACCCAGGGTTTAAGATCCAGCTCAGGCCCCTAAACCCACAACCTTCACTGATCCTAACAATTGGAAGCAAGTTCTCCCTTCTCTGCACTTTTCCAGAGCCAGTCCTTGTGCTTGTCCTAGCCTCTTCCCATCTCAGCTATCCCACGTGTCCCCTGAATTGTCTGCAGCCTCCTTTTTCTTCTCCCAGCAGATTAGATAAGAGAGGAGTGCATGCACTTTTCCAGAGCCAGTCCTTGTGCTTGTCCTAGCCTCTTCCCATCTCAGCTATCCCACATGTCCCCTGAGTTGTCTGCAGCCTCCTTTTTCTTCTCCCAGCAGGTTAGATAAGAGAGGAGTGCGTTTAGAGCCTTTATCCTGAGATCCAAATCACTGAAGAAGTGGATGTCCCCCTTTGCTTAAAGGTGGAGAGGCCATGTGATTCTAAGACATGATTCTGTGATGACTGCCCTTCCCCTCTCCCCAATACAAGATGTAGAAGCCAGCCTGTTGTCTAGAGCTTTCTCTTTTCATGCACAGTTTCATCTGCTGCTCTTTGGTACCCTCTTGTATCAAGTCTTCTTTCAGTAGCTCCTTAGGTTTTTTTTGGTTTGCAATCCTTAAGCTACGCTGCATTTCTTCCCTGCTCTTCTTGTTTCTATTTTGACCAAATTATGGGGATGGTAATTAATCATAGTAATGCCTCCTGCTTTTGCACCTCTGCTTGACTTTATCAGTTAGCATTTCCAACTAAGCAAATACTGTGCTTAACCCCCAGAATTTAGCTGACTCTAATACTATTAGTTGTTTTTTCTTGTC
>NW_007731365.1:126280-130347 GCF_000696425.1 Galeopterus variegatus | reverse complement strand
TCAAAGGAGTCCTACTGCAGGCCCATGCATGGTGCAGATATTGCTTGTCTTGGCTGCTCCTTTGGTCAAGCTGTATGTGCTCATTTTAGTAACACTGAGTGCATCTCTGGAGGGACTGACAGTATCAATTTGTCAGTTTTCAGAATAAAAATGCTTGAAACTTATGCTGATTTTAGCCAGCTTTCTAGATCAACAGTGCTATCTATAATAACTGGCAAATTAAGTGGAATGGAGAGAAGATTATTGTCAAATGGTGATAATAATAATAATGAAAACTTACAAAGTAACTAAACATTTTACTTTTTTCATTCCAGAAAGGAAGTACTTTTTTGATATTGTTCTCAGTTTAAATCAAAATTATAGACTAGATTGCATTGTTTTTTCTCAGAATTTGGGGTGAGAGGTAACTAGACTTCTGTTCTTTTATGATTTTTTCTTTATTTTGTGCATGCATTACTTCATAAAAATAATAAAATACCAAGCCTAAAGAAATATATTTTTTAAATTATGAGTTTTATTCCTATAATTTCTTTCAAGGTTTTAATAAAAATATTACATGAAATTTAAGTTATTTGAATTCTGAATTTGTAATTTCATAAAAGCATATTCATTGTGAAATTGAGAAAAATTCACAATTCAAAGTAGTGAACTTGAGTTTAAAAGGCACATACATGATTAAATGTTCTAACAAACCTGAACAAGTAAACATTTCTAAAGATGTTAATAGTTCATTTCTCCTAAGCAAATTGACTATTCTGAAGATAGTGATTTTGAAAAGCTGCTTCTTTTATTAACCACATTATATATAAGTGCTACAATGCAGTGGCTATATGGGGCTGGACTGTGGCAAGGGAGTTGAACCCAAGAGAATACAGATTTGGGGGTGTTTTTTTCTGTGTCATTACATGCTATGCATCATGTTTAGTGCAATTCTATGGCAGATTTGAACAGAACGTCAGTGTGAAACTATCAGGGAAAACATGAGTTAGCAATAAATACATCAGTAAGCATTTGACTAGGACGCATTAATGGAAATAGAAGAACTATAAAATTGAGCAGTGGACTGTTGATATACATACTTCTCATGTGATACTTTTGTAGTCAAGTCCAGAATGGTTGTGTCCAACCTCCCAGAGGTCGTGGAAAAGCTGGGGCAACTAACTCCTTTGTGATCCTAGAAGTCTTCAAGTGATGGATTCCTGGTACTACCTGCATCAAGCCATAAAATCTAGTGAACAGAGTATGCAAATTGCAAGTATCTGGGGACCTCTCACCCCATTTTAGATGATAATGAATCACACAGTCGATTTCAGTAAAAACAAACAAACAAAACCCCAGGGAAATCCCAGTGACTCCAGCCCTAGGAACTTGAACTTGTAAGGCATATACATGATTGGATTCTTTAGCAAGTCTGAGCAAAAAAACTCCGGAGGAGTTAGTTGTTCATTCCTCCTAAGTAAATGGACTATTCTGCCCCCGGAGACTAAGTTTGAGTAAGTTGCTCCTCCTATTAAGTCATATTGTATCCAAGTGCTATAAAGCAATGGTTGTCTGGGGCTGGGGAAGATGTGGCAACTGCTATCACAGTGAAAAGATATCTGTTAGGAATGTTATCTTATACCCCAGGACTTGCTGGTCTGGAACATGCCAAGTAGCACGTGAAAGGGATTTATTATTACCTTATCTTGTTCTCCTGACTCTGTCTGCCCTAAGCCTGCATCACCTCATCTTCCGGCTCTCACATGTATAATCCTTTGGGGGCACAGCAGACACCATCCAGGTTTCTCGCATCCAGACACCATTCCATTAGCCATGATCCCACAAAGTCAGGTGTTAGTGAACCCCAGCTGTGCTCAAAACCATTCTCCAGGATGCTACTGAATTTCTTATAAAAGGCTATGAGATTTGGGGTGAAAAGGTCATTACAAATACATGAAATTAAAGATGAATTTTGACTACAAAAGTATAGCATTAAATAGCCTTCCTGAACACAGCCAACAATTTTGTATGTGCCATATGTCCATGGTGCTATTTCCTTCAGATATCAATATTCTACTCCCAAATTTCTTCTGACAATGCCTTCCATTCCCTTAGCTAAATTTTTGTTCCCTATCTTATTTTAAAGGACGAGGTAAAACTTGATAGAAAAAAGAAGGCTGTTTGAATAGGCTAACATAGTTACATTGATTTTACTTCATGGTGATATATCTGTTCGAGGTAGGATGGTCACGTGATCTAATCAAAATTCATTCTGAATGCAAGGTCCTTTGAGAATTCATGAACTACAAATCACTATTCAGTTTCTTGTTGCTTTCACTTGTTGGAAAAAAAAGCATATTTAAGAAATGATAGAGTAAGTTAGTGTGAAATTTTGCTCAGTATATCTATTTGGACACCAAAGTTTCTCCGTGGCACTAGAGTGGTTCTCTGGCATCCCACTCCTTAGCCTCCTCTCACCCCATTAACCATGCCTTTCTGTTCACACATGACATCTGCGACTGTCATTCCCACTACAGGGCCCCAACTTTTTGATACACTGAATTTCTCTCTTACCCACCAATCCTTCTCTTTTTTCTTTCCTTATCTTTTTCACCTTCTTTATTGCCATACCGTAAGCCTGTCTTGCTTCGTTCATGTTGGGAGTACCCAGAACTAAAACCAACAATATTTTCTTGACATCAATTAATTAATCAATTCATATTAATTGAGCAACTGCTGTATATATATATATTAGTGCGTGTCCCTAAAGCACTGATTCTCAAACTTGAGTCCTGTATTCATAGGTAACCATAAAACTAACTGTTCATTGAACAGCTATCTATAATTCAGAGTGTTTATCTCAAACAGCACACTTTTCTACTTAAGATTGTGAAGGCTAACTACAGCACAATTTGTTTTTGACTAGGGATATATTAATTCACTGAGATAACACATATGATCTCAAATGGTCAGAAGCTCTGCTCATATGGATTTGGGGAGTATATTCTTACTGCATATTTCATTGATTATGTCTTTGCATAATAAAATTGGAAAAATGCATTAATTATTACTTAGTATTGTTTGTTTTGATACATACTATGTTTTAAAACCTGGAATTTGATATGAGGAGTATAATAAAAAGTAAAAATGTGGTTAAATTATTATTAAATTTTACTTTTCAAACATTGTTCTATGGAGCAAAGTGGGGGATACTAATCAGAAATCTGTGGAATATTTCATCCTATTTCAACCAAGGCAACTTGAAATGTATCAGTTACGTACACAGGGTATCCAAAATGTTTGGTGACATTGTATTCATCTATGTTTCCAGACTTTGTAAATACCTTATAGGATTAGCTTCTGTATGACGACTGAGTAAAGAGAGTATTCGGAGGCCACAGAACATTGAAAACCAATATTCTAGAAAGCTCTTGTTTGTATTTTGCTCCCACACGTAGAAGCAGTGCCTTTGGGTGTGGGCTGTTCTAGGGCACTGGTTTTCTCTTAACATGTTCCTTACTGAAATGATCATGGGCAAACATTTTTGTGAAAGAGTATTTCTCAAAATCACTGTGGTCAATTCCATTTAGAAAATGTAGATGAATGTAAAAAAAAGTATAATGATGATAAATAATTTATTATTTTGAAGAAAAGCTATCCTGTCATAGAAGCCTGTTTCAGATAAAGAAGAATCATGGTCCATTAGACATTGACTGAGGAGACCAAAGCCCCTTGTTGAGAGCCACACAGTTATGGATGGAAGGCTCTTTTCTCACTTTATTTTGGAACAGGAGCTCAATGTGAAAATATCAAAGACTACCTTTTGTTCAGTGAGTTTCTTGTATCTTTACATAGTCTTTATATACTCTTGCTGAGACACTTCCATTCTGTCTTCTTTTTCACTAATAAAGAGGAATGGCCTATTAAAGTAAAACAAACATTTTGGGGAAAAAATGACATTTCTTTATATAATGCCAAAGCTGAATCTCTTTGTATACCTATCTCCATTCTTCGGGGCTCTTTGAAACAGTGGCTGTTTAATTAATCAAACTGAGCTCTAAGCTCATTTTAAAAATTAGGAAATACTG
>NW_007731365.1:125024-125405 GCF_000696425.1 Galeopterus variegatus | reverse complement strand
TGCATCCTGTCATCTGTGACAGTTTTCTAGTCTTGTTTTTCGTGACCTTGACAGTTTCACAAAATACTTAAACTTCATTTTTTTTTAAGCAAACAAAAGTCATTGTAATTTTAAGGGTATAGTATTCAATCAGGTATTTAAGATTCTGCAATGTTCTCTAGATGATGTTCTAAATTCCAGACGTCAATGATTTTAGATAGAAAAATTTCACATCCAAGCAAAAACAACTTAGTGGATAATCTATAGCAGGTATAAGATGATAGATGAAATGCTGGGATACAAGTCAGAAAATTTGAATTCCGTCACTAAAAAATGAGGCAATTTTGAGTATTCCCTGAGATATACTAGGGTTTATTTTTTTGAATAAAATCTTGTCACCAG
>NW_007731365.1:123288-124157 GCF_000696425.1 Galeopterus variegatus | reverse complement strand
CCTGGCTATAGACAGTGGCTTCTGGTCCAAATACTTAAAGAAGATTTTTTACTTCATTTTTGATTTTTAAATCTTTCTTTCTCCTTATATGGATCCAAATTCCTTTGTACTCACTAAGATAAATGCAGTTTTGTTGTTGTTGTTTTTGTATTACTCTTTCCTACCTCTGGTAACCTCAGTCCTTTCTCTCCTTTTGAAAGTTCAACAAATTATGAAAAAAATAAAAATTACTTGACAGTTGCTAAAGACTACCCCCAGAAAATAGTGAACAAAAAGTATTATAGAATGCTGTCAAAAATTTATAATAATAATATGCTTAAAATAATTAATATTAAAAAAAGAAAGAAATTGAGTGTGGAGGTGAATTCCTGATCCCAATTAAAGGCTGGTGTTAAATAGTTTGAAATCATCCAGAGATCTACCCAGACATTCCCAGACTCCAGATAGTATAATATTAAGGGGCTATGTGGTGATGTTTATGCATAGAACTACTATGTTTTCATGAGGGCTCCAACAGACTCCTTTGTGTCATTGTTTGTATTTGGCATATTGTATTTTAATATAGACTTTTTCTTTTTTAACAACTTCTTTCAGTTTTTTCTTAGTTAGAAGGTCATTTGTTTGCTGGAAGTTGCTAAAATCTATTCATGAGGATAGGCCAGTTATCATGGCCCATAAGTGATATGCTAGAGCGGGATTGTCAGCCAGTGATTCTCTTTCTTTCAGGAAGACATCTTTAATAAACCTTTGAGGATAGCTAAGGTTTTAAGACTATCATAATCACTATTTTTTAAACTACAGTCTCCAAAAATATGTCATTTTTCATGAAATTGAACAGCAAGCAATGAGTTTCCTTCCCTTGCCCCACT
>NW_007731365.1:112705-122970 GCF_000696425.1 Galeopterus variegatus | reverse complement strand
TTTGTTTGCTGGAAGTTGCTAAAATCTATTCATGAGGATAGGCCAGTTATCATGGCCCATAAGTGATATGCTAGAGCGGGATTGTCAGCCAGTGATTCTCTTTCTTTCAGGAAGACATCTTTAATAAACCTTTGAGGATAGCTAAGGTTTTAAGACTATCATAATCACTATTTTTTAAACTACAGTCTCCAGAAATATGTCATTTTTCATGAAATTGAACAGCAAGCAATGAGTTTCCTTCCCTTGCCCCACTCAGTGGCAGATGGCATCATCATGACTAAAATGAAACCCAGTCATTGATTAAGAAACAATGTTGGTGATAACACGGCATTTCCCCCCATTGATTTTCTTAATGTGACTAAGGACTGGATAAAATAAAGTGCTGGGTCAGAATCATTTAATAAGTCATGCTTTGTTTACATGTGATCCAGAGTCACATTCAATTCAATTTAACATTAGTTAAGAAACAGGAGTGTAACACTGCCCCATATTTTATAATAAGTAAACTCATATTTCATTTTACCTTAATAACTGTTTTATGATGGGTAAATCTGAACTTTACATTTGCAAAAACAAATTGATAGAAAGAAAACTAAGAAATCATGTCTTCAGATACAGTATATTTCAGGGCCCTTAAACCATTTTGTTTTCAAATCAGTGAGCACATATATTCAATAACTTTGATTTCCCCTTTGTACAAGTTTCCTACCAAGGAGGGATATTCTCTTGGCTCTGTGCTATTCCTCCGGGCCCTTAAACCATTTTGTTTTCAAATCAGTGAGCACATATATTCAATAACTTTGATTTCCTCTTTGTACAAGTTTCCTACCAAGGAGGGATATTCTCTTGGCTCTGTGCTATTCCTCAGTCATTCTTAGATAAGGGTTTTATATTTAGCCAATAAATATCCTGTTTAAGAATTTTAACTGAATACCACTATCATTTTCTGGGATTTGGTAAGACATATAGGTAGAGCAGGATTTAGAACTAACTACTGACTCTATTCACTGAAGTTGGACAAGCACTGGCAGGGAGTTGGTAACCTACAGAGGTCAGTGATTAGGGGATCAATCTGGTGAGCAGGGAGAATGTCCAAGGGTTTCAGGAATCTCTGGTCACAATCCAATTGGCAGTGGGGGAATTACATGAAGAGTAGTGTATTGTTATAACAAGAGGATCCAGTTCAATCACGGAATTTTGTGGAAAGGGAGCTGTGCTTATACTGAAGATTAACTTAACAGACAGTTGTATCTGATAGTCTGTACTTGGATGGAAAGGCTCCAGTTGTTATTGGCACACCGAGTAGTAGTTTATCAGCTGGGAACTCACAACAAAGGACTGAGGCAGAAGCAGCTCAAGTATAAGAACTGAAGCTTATGAGACACAAATGAGGGGAAATTAGGGATTGAGGAGAAGGTAGAATCCATTTTTCACATCTTTGGAGCATATGCTGGCTCAGGACCTCTAAAAGGATGATGTCAGGATTAAAAGTTCAAGAATTTTGTTAGAAGAAATGGCCATATGAGAGAAGATGGGTAGGGAATTGAAAAAAGGTCTGAGATCAGACTGGATACAAATCAAACCCTGAAGGGGAACGGGAGGGAATGCTGAGAGGAAGGACATTAGTCTGCCGTGCAACCTAGTCAAGGTTCAGCAAAGCTGTTTGGGAATCCTCAAGCCAGTGTCAACCATCAGAGGCCTCACGATTCTCACAAGAGGGAGCCTGCCCAGGTATGTGTGCAGCACTCAGTCACTGGTTCGGGGCAGCTGTGGGAAGCGAGGCCCTGATGCCAATGTGGCAATGGATTTCAAAGCACAGCAATTGGGACTCTCGGTCAATTACTGTCTCTGTAGATAGAGGACTAAGAAGTGC
The DNA here is from genome assembly GCF_000696425.1 of Galeopterus variegatus. Taxonomy (NCBI): domain Eukaryota; kingdom Metazoa; phylum Chordata; class Mammalia; order Dermoptera; family Cynocephalidae; genus Galeopterus; species Galeopterus variegatus. The sequence continues at coordinate 121,097 of NW_007731365.1, read as the reverse complement.
ATTCTTATGGCAACCCCTGTGTATTTCAAGAATGATATGATGCTCAATCCCAAACCATAAAACTATGACTCTGACTTGAACTGGTTTTAGACACTGGGGATGGAGTTAAGAAATCCACAGGGGAAGAGGAGAATGGGTGGGGAGGCCAGGAACTGGTCTGATTTTGGCTGCTACTTAGGGCTGTCAAGAGTTTCTTATGGGCTGGCCGATTAGCTCAGTTAGTTACAGTGTGGTGATGACAACACCGAAGTCCAGAGTTTGATCACTGTTACTGTCCAGCTGCCAAAACCCAAAAAACAAAAAAAGGATTTCTTATCTTTAATTTTCTAAATGCATACAGACAAGTTCCCATGTTAAATGGCTTTCTATTTTGCAACTCATAAACCGGTGTTATTTAAGAAGTACCAAAACCTCCCATCTTGTTTCTTTCCTAACAGTTCTTACCTCAATGCCAAGATATTCTGCACAGTATTTCTGCAGGTGCTCACTTCTTTTCATGTATCCCCCTCCTAAGATATATCTTCCAAGCTTACATTTTTCCATAAAAGCAGACTCAGGCTTTTTAACAATACACAGTGAGAGTACAACACTCTATTCTATGAGGCTGACTTTATCACAAAGATTTCATGATCAATGTGTAACTTAGGTGTGTCAATTCTCACATATTATTCTGATGGCTATCATGATAAAATATTTATGCAAGTTTTTAAAAAATTAATAAAGAAAGCTACAATGTCAAAAAAGAAATTTCCAATGTGATTTATTTCAAAGGAAATTAGCTTTTCTTGTTGTGTCTCCTTTTATCACATTACATGGGAAGAATAATAGGGAAATGCAGTTTCCCCAAAATGAAGAAAGAATCAAACTGGCACAGTCACTCCCCAAACTGCCTAGAGTAATAGTGAGGGCAGATAGCTTCCATTGGTTTTGATCTACACATCCCAATGCTGTAATGTGAAAAGCTGTAAACTGTATATGGGATGAAGCCTTTTGAGGCCTTGGGGTTAGGAAAATATGTCATTTTTGCATTAATGTGCTCACTGACACTTATAGTACTATATTTATCTTCTTAATGTATTTTCTTGTTTAAAAATTTTTCTTTGCTCCTTCCCATTTTGCATAGCTTATTCTGTGTGTGTTTTTAAAAAGCCAATATAATTTGAATTCAATCAGCCAGTAATGAAGTTCTAGAAGTTACTTACCTAGTCCTTGAAATGCTTAAAATCGAGGTTTTATTGGTGATGTAGCTGCAGCCGAGCGGGCAGGACAGAAGGGTTGGTGAGAAAGGTCACGAAAACTGGTGTTGGTAAGATTTAGTTACACAGACTCCTTCCTGCAGGCTGTTTCCCAAGTTGCCTTCTAAGGCACAGACCGGCTCTCCACGCTCTTCTCCTGACTTTCACAGCTCCCCGGGTCCACTCTGTATCTTATCAATCTTCTCCCTCCTACGTCTGATTATACACTGAGTAATGACAATGATCTGCTACCCACACTTTTCCTTCTCTTCCCACAAAAATACACCAAAGGCTTCCTGCAGGCTGTTTCCCAAGTTGCCTTCTAAGGCACAGACCGGCTCTCCACGCTCTTCTTCTGACTTTCACAGCTCCCCGGGTCCACTCTGTATCTTATCAATATTCTCCCTCCTACGTCTGATTATACACTGAGTAATGACAATGATCTGCTACCCACACTTTTCCTTCTCTTCCCACAAAAATACACCAAAGGTAATTTTTCTTCTAATCAATTTGGAGAAAAAAAGGATAAAAAATAGCATACATTGGAAGTTTAACGTGTTCCGTAATCTGAAATTTCTAGTGGTCATGGCATGTTTTCTTCTGATTTGGTATTCATTCAATGTGGAGCTTTTGCCTTCTACTCATATTCTCTTCAGGGAGCAGTTTAGTAAGTGCCCACATTCTTTCTGATCTTGCCTTAAGTAAATGCACGATCTTTGCTAAAACAAATCTTTCCTGTTGGCCTCACCCCAAACTGATAACACAAGCAGGTTTGGAGTATACTCCAGGCCAAATGATGTTCTTCTCACTTAAGTGAACGATTTTAATTCCTGAGGACTTGTAAAGCGATGAGGTCAGCTCACCACAATCTGCTTAATTTCACTGGATACCCAGTGGTAGATTGTTACAATGATGACTGCAATGAATCCACCACTTTGTACCCCCACCCCTTGCATTGTTACTTTGCTGCTCCTCTAATCAAGAGGTAGAATCTATTTCTACATTCTTTGTAACTGGGCTGGCTTTGTGACTTGCTTTGATTAATACAATGTGGCAGAAGTGACATAGTATAGGTACTGGAGCTTAGGCCTTAAGAGACCTTGTAGCATCTATTCTTAACTTACTGGATGGAGCCTTGAAACCACTATCCTGTGAGGAACCCATTGTAGCCCATTGGAGGACGAGAAGCCAAATGGAGGAGAACCAGTTATCCTGGTTGTGCCATCAGATGACCACGGGTACTTGAGGGATCCCAAGTAAGACTAGAAGAACTGGTCAAATTGACAATTTACAGGATTATGAGAAGTAATAAATCATTATTATTTTAAATGGCTAAATTTTGGAGTGGTTTTTAATATAGCAATAAGTGTAACAATTCCAAGGTAGAGAACAGTTAAGGAATATGGCTGTTCACAAGTGATCACATTTAGGGAGTCCAATGTGGTTATATAATCCCAAGTGCTACTCTATAATTATAAAATTTCTTTGTCTCATGTTTCTTAAAATGTTTATTTTGATACAGAAATATATTTAAAAATTTTCGTACCACCAAATGCCCAAGGAAGATATATTTTATTTATCCCAGGGAAGCATATCCCTTGGCACATCACTGTGTACCTCAGTTTGAATATAAAATATTTCTAACACATAGCTATTGAAATGCAAAGTATTGGAAAAGAAAGCCATTTTAACTAAATGTCCATCCCTCCTAGTTTTGCTTGCATGCTCTTTCTCTCATCATTTGTGATGTGATGAGCTCTCCTGCAGTGACTCCTTTGTATCCTTGAATAAGAATGCAAGTCTTAGTTATCTGATTATGGGCAGTGTTCATAAGAGACCCCAGTGAGAGCCCCTATATAGGATCTGAACCCGTGGCCTTGGTGTTATCAGCACCGCACTCTACCGAGTGAGCGACGGGCCGGCCCTTCCACTTGGTATTTTAAACAGACTTTTAAATTCTCTTTTAGTCTCATTTATGTAATTTTTTNTTTGAACTGGTTTTAGACACTGGGGATGGAGTTAAGAAATCCACAGGGGAAGAGGAGAATGGGTGGGGAGGCCAGGAACTGGTCTGATTTTGGCTGCTACTTAGGGCTGTCAAGAGTTTCTTATGGGCTGGCCGATTAGCTCAGTTAGTTACAGTGTGGTGATGACAACACCGAAGTCCAGAGTTTGATCACTGTTACTGTCCAGCTGCCAAAACCCAAAAAACAAAAAAAGGATTTCTTATCTTTAATTTTCTAAATGCATACAGACAAGTTCCCATGTTAAATGGCTTTCTATTTTGCAACTCATAAACCGGTGTTATTTAAGAAGTACCAAAACCTCCCATCTTGTTTCTTTCCTAACAGTTCTTACCTCAATGCCAAGATATTCTGCACAGTATTTCTGCAGGTGCTCACTTCTTTTCATGTATCCCCCTCCTAAGATATATCTTCCAAGCTTACATTTTTCCATAAAAGCAGACTCAGGCTTTTTAACAATACACAGTGAGAGTACAACACTCTATTCTATGAGGCTGACTTTATCACAAAGATTTCATGATCAATGTGTAACTTAGGTGTGTCAATTCTCACATATTATTCTGATGGCTATCATGATAAAATATTTATGCAAGTTTTTAAAAAATTAATAAAGAAAGCTACAATGTCAAAAAAGAAATTTCCAATGTGATTTATTTCAAAGGAAATTAGCTTTTCTTGTTGTGTCTCCTTTTATCACATTACATGGGAAGAATAATAGGGAAATGCAGTTTCCCCAAAATGAAGAAAGAATCAAACTGGCACAGTCACTCCCCAAACTGCCTAGAGTAATAGTGAGGGCAGATAGCTTCCATTGGTTTTGATCTACACATCCCAATGCTGTAATGTGAAAAGCTGTAAACTGTATATGGGATGAAGCCTTTTGAGGCCTTGGGGTTAGGAAAATATGTCATTTTTGCATTAATGTGCTCACTGACACTTATAGTACTATATTTATCTTCTTAATGTATTTTCTTGTTTAAAAATTTTTCTTTGCTCCTTCCCATTTTGCATAGCTTATTCTGTGTGTGTTTTTAAAAAGCCAATATAATTTGAATTCAATCAGCCAGTAATGAAGTTCTAGAAGTTACTTACCTAGTCCTTGAAATGCTTAAAATCGAGGTTTTATTGGTGATGTAGCTGCAGCCGAGCGGGCAGGACAGAAGGGTTGGTGAGAAAGGTCACGAAAACTGGTGTTGGTAAGATTTAGTTACACAGACTCCTTCCTGCAGGCTGTTTCCCAAGTTGCCTTCTAAGGCACAGACCGGCTCTCCACGCTCTTCTCCTGACTTTCACAGCTCCCCGGGTCCACTCTGTATCTTATCAATCTTCTCCCTCCTACGTCTGATTATACACTGAGTAATGACAATGATCTGCTACCCACACTTTTCCTTCTCTTCCCACAAAAATACACCAAAGGTAATTTTTCTTCTAATCAATTTGGAGAAAAAAAGGATAAAAAATAGCATACATTGGAAGTTTAACGTGTTCCGTAATCTGAAATTTCTAGTGGTCATGGCATGTTTTCTTCTGATTTGGTATTCATTCAATGTGGAGCTTTTGCCTTCTACTCATATTCTCTTCAGGGAGCAGTTTAGTAAGTGCCCACATTCTTTCTGATCTTGCCTTAAGTAAATGCACGATCTTTGCTAAAACAAATCTTTCCTGTTGGCCTCACCCCAAACTGATAACACAAGCAGGTTTGGAGTATACTCCAGGCCAAATGATGTTCTTCTCACTTAAGTGAACGATTTTAATTCCTGAGGACTTGTAAAGCGATGAGGTCAGCTCACCACAATCTGCTTAATTTCACTGGATACCCAGTGGTAGATTGTTACAATGATGACTGCAATGAATCCACCACTTTGTACCCCCACCCCTTGCATTGTTACTTTGCTGCTCCTCTAATCAAGAGGTAGAATCTATTTCTACATTCTTTGTAACTGGGCTGGCTTTGTGACTTGCTTTGATTAATACAATGTGGCAGAAGTGACATAGTATAGGTACTGGAGCTTAGGCCTTAAGAGACCTTGTAGCATCTATTCTTAACTTACTGGATGGAGCCTTGAAACCACTATCCTGTGAGGAACCCATTGTAGCCCATTGGAGGACGAGAAGCCAAATGGAGGAGAACCAGTTATCCTGGTTGTGCCATCAGATGACCACGGGTACTTGAGGGATCCCAAGTAAGACTAGAAGAACTGGTCAAATTGACAATTTACAGGATTATGAGAAGTAATAAATCATTATTATTTTAAATGGCTAAATTTTGGAGTGGTTTTTAATATAGCAATAAGTGTAACAATTCCAAGGTAGAGAACAGTTAAGGAATATGGCTGTTCACAAGTGATCACATTTAGGGAGTCCAATGTGGTTATATAATCCCAAGTGCTACTCTATAATTATAAAATTTCTTTGTCTCATGTTTCTTAAAATGTTTATTTTGATACAGAAATATATTTAAAAATTTTCGTACCACCAAATGCCCAAGGAAGATATATTTTATTTATCCCAGGGAAGCATATCCCTTGGCACATCACTGTGTACCTCAGTTTGAATATAAAATATTTCTAACACATAGCTATTGAAATGCAAAGTATTGGAAAAGAAAGCCATTTTAACTAAATGTCCATCCCTCCTAGTTTTGCTTGCATGCTCTTTCTCTCATCATTTGTGATGTGATGAGCTCTCCTGCAGTGACTCCTTTGTATCCTTGAATAAGAATGCAAGTCTTAGTTATCTGATTATGGGCAGTGTTCATAAGAGACCCCAGTGAGAGCCTCTGGACCTGGTTTTGGCCAGTTTTCTACAGATCTAAAGCTTTTTTTTTTTTTTTTTTTTTTTTGGAGAAGAATGACCTGTTCATTTTTGTTGTTGCTAGAAGGAAATTAGTGGTTGCCTGGCAACCAGTTGCCCATCAGCTTCCTAAGCAGGAGAAGTTGCTAGGTAAATCTCTTACATTTTTTTCTGAAAAGATTGTACTTATACAAATACATCCTAGGGTTTAAAAAATTATCCTGGAAGCATCAGAGAGACAAAGAAAATAAGGAAATGATCCAATATTAAATTATGCCAGTTTGCTGTCATTCTGCTTTTGAAATATGAGAATATTTCCATATTTATTTGTAAATAGCCACTGTTCTGATTCAGGTGGGTGTTATCCCAGCCATCTCATTCTCTCCACTAACCTCACCCATACCCTCTACATTCAAAGGGTTAAGATCTGGAATGATAGGGCTCACCTTCAGGACTCTGCTCCAGCAATTCTTGGTTGTTAAACATTTTTAATATCACCCCTGGAAATGACTACGCTGTATAGTTCAATTTAGTTATTTGGAGGACAGATAAAAGAAAGTATGAAATAATAAAAAGAGCATAAGTTTATGAATAAAGGGGCTTGTTATGTTGCGATTTTATGAATAACTAGCTCAGTAACATCAATCTGGTCTGTCTGGATCATGAAGGGATTGAACTGTATGATCTCTAGGGCCGTGGTCAGTATAAATATTTTAAATGATTTTAGGTAACAATCCCATCTTTCAAGTTGAATTACTTCTTAACTTAGAAAACATAGACTATTTAGTAAAATAAGGTTTAAATTTCAATGCCAGTGGGTGACATATAAAGGAACATAATAAGCAGAGGGACCCTGTTAGCAGAGGCTAATTATGAACCTTTGAGAACAACCAGAAAGCATGTCTAGGCAATAGAATAAAGAGAAAGAAGTAAGAACATTAGTTGTTGTAGATTGTTTATATTTGTTGGGCATGCTACTCTTAGGTGATTTTATAATTAGATTTATTAATAACTAACTATAAAATTACAAACTTTATTAATAAGAGTTTAATCTAAGAAAAGGATAGTAAATGTCTTTCTTCCAGAACAGTGAGATGATGAAATTAATAGCTTCCACATCCTGACAAGGGATTAGAAACAAAACAGTATATCTTGCTCACTATAAATTTTTAGTTAGAGACTATCTATTGGTTAGTTTACATAAAGTAACAGTGATAATAGTTATATTCAAAATGACATTAGGCTGGACTTTAGCTAAATGGGAAATTAGGAAGCTCTAAGCACTGTTTCTTCATGAAACATCAGAAAACACCTAGAAACTGGCTGAATTAACCTTTTAGGAGCTCTGGAAAACAGGTCTACAGCAACAAACTGTATACCCAATAAAAGAAAGCTACCTTCAAAATGATAGAAAATTTTATGGTGTTTTTTTCTTGTCCTTGCTCCATATCCTCCCTAATTCAGTGTGGTCTTGATCTGGAGGAGGAGGCAGCCTAGTTCCCAGACTCCTGCCTAGAACTGGAAGGAGCAGAGCTGACCTTATTTGTAAAGTTCTAACCTGTCCAGGGACTACCTCAATGACTAGTCACTGTCTCACCTAACTCAGATCACAAGTGAGGAAAAGCAGCAGGCAGTGCTTGTGAAAGCTGCAGGGATGCTATAGACCTACAGACACCTGGGGCAGGAGACTACCATTAGATACAAACAATAGATCATCCAAGTCCCTGAGGAGAAACTATGATGAGACTCTTTAAGAAATGAAGACGTTCAAAACCAGCCATGTGTATGGGAAATTGAGAAAACTATGTAAGCCCAGGCAAGAACACATGCTCAGAAAAGACCTGAGACCTTAGGCTTTCATCTGGGGCTGAGAGCAAGCCTAGATACTCAGTAAAGGACTGCCCTGGTACAGAGTTAGTCTGCAAGGTCAGAGTGAGATGGCTATTTTCTCAAATGTCCTATTCTCAACAACAAGAACAATCACAACACACATAAAGGAACAGGAAAATGTGGCCCACTCAAAGGAACAAAATTAATTGGCAGAAATTGTTCATGAGTAAGACATGAACTTATGTGACAAAAACTTTAAAACAACTCCCTTCCATATGCTCAAAGACATAGAGAAAAATACAGACAAAGAACTAAAGGAAGCCAAGAAAATGATATATCAACAAAATGAGAATATTAACATAGAGACAGAAATTATAAAAAGGAAATTCTGAAGCTTAAAAACAACTCAATTGAAAAATTCACTAGAGGAGTTCAACAGCAGATTTGAGCAGGGAGATCAGTGAACTTGAAGACAGAACAATTGAAATGATTGAGTCTGAAGAAAAAAAT
>NW_007731365.1:111249-112052 GCF_000696425.1 Galeopterus variegatus | reverse complement strand
CAGGGAGATCAGTGAACTTGAAGACAGAACAATTGAAATGATTGAGTCTGAAGAAAAAAATGATTAAAGAAAAGTGAACAGAGTCTAAGAGACTTATGGAACACTATCAAAGCCAACCATGTATACATTAGGAGAGTGACAGAATGGGAAGAGAAAGAGAAAATGGAAGAAGTATCATTTGAAAAAATAATGGATGAAAACTTCCTAAATATGACAAAAGACATGAATCCAAGAAACTCAAAGAATTCCAAGTGAGATATATGCCAAGAGACCCACACTGAAACACATTAAAATCAAACTGTCAAAAGCCAAAGGAAAAGAGAAAAATGTTGAAAGCAGTAAGAGAGAAGTGACTTACCAAGTATAAGGGAGCCTTAATAAGATTGTCAGTGGATTTCTCAGCAGAAACCCCGCAAGCCAGAAAACAATGGGATAATATATTTAAAATGTGAAAAGAAAGCAACCTATAAACTGAGAATTCTATAGCTGACAAAGCTGCCCTTCAGAAATGAAGGAGAAGTTAAGCCATTCTAAGACAAACAAAAGCTGAGGAAGTTCATTACCACTAGACTTGTTCAACAAGAAGTATTAAAGTCATTCAGATCAATGGAAAATATTCTATTACTGTTTCAATCTCCTTACTCATTTTTGGTCTGTTTGGATTTTCTGTTTTCATGACTGACTCTTGGTATGTTGTATGTTTCTAGGAATTTATCCATTTCTTCCAGATTATTCAATTTGTTGGAGTATAATTGTTCATAATAGTCTCATGATCCTTTGTATTTCTGTGGTATCACAGTTAT
>NW_007731365.1:105330-110905 GCF_000696425.1 Galeopterus variegatus | reverse complement strand
TTTCATGACTGACTCTTGGTATGTTGTATGTTTCTAGGAATTTATCCATTTCTTCCAGATTATTCAATTTGTTGGAGTATAATTGTTCATAATAGTCTCATGATCCTTTGTATTTCTGTGGTATCACAGTTATAATGTCTCCTTTTTCACTTCCATTTTTATTTACTTGAGTCTATTCTCTTTTTTTTCTTAGTCTAACTAAATGTTTGTTCATTTTGTTTATCTTTTAAAAAAAACCAATTCTTAGTCCTGTTGAGAAAGTCATTTAGATTGAAATGAAAGGATGCTAGACAGTAACTTGAAGCCATATGAAGATATAAAGATCTCCAGTAAAGGCAAATATATGTGCAAATATAAAAACCAGTGTCATTATAATTTTAGTTTATAATTCCTCTTTTTATCTTCTATATAATTTTTTAAAAATGCATAAAAATAATTATAAATATGTGCTAGTGTGTACACAATATTTAAAGATGTGATTTGTCACATCAGTAATCTAAAGTGAGAGGGATGGAGTTGTATAGATGTGGAGTTTTTGCATGCAATTGAAGTTAAGTTGGTACAATTAAAATTAGATTGTTTTAACTTTGGGATATTGTGTGTAATCTCCTTCATAACCACAAAGAAAATGTCTACAGAATATACAAAAGAAAATTAAAGGGAAATCAAAACTTGTTATGATTCTGCTTATATGAGGAACCTAGAATAGTCAAATTTATAAAGATGGAAGGTAGAATAGTAATTACCAGGCACTGGGAGGAAGGAGCAATGGGGTATTATTGTTTAATAAGTACAGAGTTTCAGTTTGAGAAGATGAAAAAGTTCTGAAGATGAATAGTGGTGATGTTTGAACAACAATGTGAATGTTCTTAATGCTGTTGAGTTGTACACTTAAAATGGTTAAAATTGTGAATTTTATTATATATATATTTTATCACAATTAAAAATAAAAAAACAAAAACAAAACAAAAGACATGAAATGATGAGGGATCTATATTAAGAGCCATTATTTCTAGAACATATTATGAATGTCACTGGACTGACTACTTTACATATATATGATTCATTTAGTCAATTCAATAACTCTATCAAAGTAAAATGATAAATAAATCAAGGCTTAAAAAGTTAAATATTTTGCCCAAAGACAATGCAGGGTAGTGAAAAAGGTGGAATTTAAATCTACATTGGTCTGAGTAAAATTCCTTCTGTAATTTCATAGAAAAGAGAAAAAAATATATTATGAAATATAAAATTAATATATTTATTATAATATATATAGAAACAAGCTAACAGCATGCATTAAAAATTCTGTTTGTATATGGAATGATTATTATAAAATATTCTAGTTTATTTTCAGAAGTAAAGGAAAATAATTAATGAAATTGACTTTAGTCAAGGCCAATCTAATTTACTATTTAATTTTAAGGAATTAAATCTCTTTGTTATTGTGGCAGAGGATCCCAGATTCTCACCCAAATATGTGTTCTCTTATTCCTGAATGCACAGCTGGACTATACTTCCCAGCGTCTTAGTGATTAGAAGTTATAATGTGATTGAATTCTAGCCAATGGATGGTAAAAAATAATGTGCATTTGTCTGACCTCTAAAATCCTCCCATAAATGCCTTCCATCTATTTTTCCCTTCAGTTGTCCTAATAGAGATGATATCCAGTACTACACTGGAAGCCATCAAGATGGCATAAGCTCTTTTAACATGAGTCCTAAAATGACTATAGAATAAGGATGTCTTATCTAGTTGTTTACCCACCTATTATTCTCAAGAAATTCACTTCTATTTTGTTTGAACCAGTATAAATTTGTGTTCTTTTCTGAATAGGAGTTAGCCTATTCTAATATAGTTGTTATAATAACACCAATAATAATTGTTAGTATTCTATCCTTTATTAGATTATATCCTGTGGTCTACTTATAATCACTTAGAATGATAAGGGTTGGGAAACCAGCAAGATGTTGAAATAGGAATTTCAAGCACTAGTACCCTCAAGAAAATATTAATTTGAACAACTATTATGCATGAAAAATGAAAATGAAAACACAATATGGCACAACTTATGGGATGCAGCAAAAGTAATACTAGGAAGGAAATTTATAGTGATAAATGCCTATATTAAAAAAAAAGATCTCAAACAACTTAATGTTATACCTCAAGAAAATAGAAATAGAAAAAAAAATGTGTTAGTTTTTTAAAACAATAAACAAAATGAACAAACCCTTAGTTAGACTAAGAAAAAAAGAGAGGTCTCAAATAAATAAAATCTGAAATGAAAGAGGAAACATTACAACAAATGTCTCAGAAATAAAAAAAAAAAGATCATAAGGTATTGTTATTCTCTTCAATAAATGGTGTTAGGAAAACTGAACATCTACATACACAAAAATGAAACTGGATCCGTATCTTATACCATATACAAAAATCAACTCAAATACATTAAAGATTTGAACATACAACATGAAACTGTAAAACTCCTAGAGGAAAACATAGGAAGGAAAGCTCCTTGATATTGACATTGGCAATGATTATCGTGGATATCACACCAAAAACTTAGGCAACAAAGCAAAAATAAACAGGTGGCACTAATCAGACTAAAATGCTCCTGCATGGTAAAGGAAATAATCAATGAAATAAAAAGGCAGTCTATGGAACAGAAGAAAATATTTGCAAACCTTAAGGGGTTAACATCCAAAATATATAAGGAACTCACATAACTCAATATAAAAGAAATCAAATAACCCAATTAAACAATGGGTAAAGGACCTGAATAGACAATTTTGCAAAGAAGACATGTAAATGGCTAACAGGTGTGTGAAAAGCTGCTCAGCATCACCAATTATCATGGAAATGCAAATCAAAATCATAATGAGATGTCACCTCATACCTGTTCATGGGGAAAGGGCACTCTTGTGCACTGTTGAAATTGGTAAAACCAAAAAATAGTATGAAGATTTTTTTAGGCTACCATATGATCCAGCAATCCCTTTGCTGGGTATATATGGGTATATATGGAGTGCAGATATCTCTTCCATATGCTGATTTCCTTTCCTTTCGCTAAATACCCAACAGTTCTTTGAGGAACTTCCATACTATTTTCCGTAATGGCTGTATTAATTTACATTCCCACCAACACCTCATGAGTTCCCTTTTCTCCACATCCTAGCCAGCATTTGTTATTTTCTGTCTTTTTGATAATAGCCATTCCCACTGGGGTGAGATGATATCTCATTGTGGTTTTGATTTCCATTTCTCTGATTAGGGATGCTGAGAATTTTTCAAATATTTATTGGCTATTTGTATGCCTTCTTCTACTGAAAAAGGTCTATTCAGGTCATTTGCCTATTTTTAAATCAAATTACTTGCTTTTATGCTGTTGAGTCATTAAAGTTACTCGTATATTCTAGATAATAATCCCTTGTTGAGTGAATAGTTTGAAAATATTTTCTCCCATTCTGCTGGGTGTCTCTTCACTTTATTGATTGTGTCCTTTGCTGTGCAGAAGGTTTTAAGTTTGATGTAATCCCATATATCTATTTTTGGTTTTTTTACCCATGCTTTGGAAGTCTTCTCCATAAAATTTTTGCCCAAACCAATGTTTTGGAGTGTTACTCTTATGTTTCCTTCTGGTAGTTTTATAGTTTCAGGTCTTACATTTAAGTCTTTAATCCATTTTGAGTTGATTTTTGTATAAGGTGAGAAATAGGGGTCTAGTTTCTTTCTTCTGCACATGGATATCTGGTTTTCCCAGCACCATTTACTGAAGAGGCTGTTCTTTCCCTGTGTATGTTCTTGGCCCCTTTGTCAGTAATCAGTTGGCTGTATTTCTGTATGTTCTGTATGTTCTCTGACCTGTTCCACTGGTTCATGTGTCTGTTTTTATGACAGTACCATGCTGTTTTGATTACTGTAATATGTAGTATATTTCGAAATTAGGCAGTGTAATCCCTCCAGCTTTGCATTTTTTGTTCAGAATTGCTTTGGCTATTTGGGGTCTTCTGTGGTTCCAAATGAATTTTATAATTGTTTTTTCTATTTCTGTGAAGAATGTCATGGTTATTTTGATGGGGATTACATTCAATCTGTAGAATGCTTTGAGTACTATGGTCATTTTGGCATTATTAATACTTCCGACCCCTGAACATGGAATGTCTTTTCATTTTTTGTGCCCTCTTTAATTTCTTTCATCAGTGTTTTGTAGTTTTCATTGTAGAGATCTTTCACCTCCGTGGTTAAATTTATTCCTAGGTATTTTATTTTTTTGGTGGCTATTGTAAATCAGACTGATTTCTTGTTTTTTTATTGTTGTTTGTTTGTTTTTTCAGCTAGTTCATTGTTGGTATACAGAAATGCCACTAATTTTTGTATGTTGATTTTGTATCCTGCAAATCTACTGAATTTGTTTATCACCTCTAAGAATTTTTTGATGGAGTTTTTAGGTTTCTCTAAGATTAAGATCATACCATCTGCAAATATACAATTTTACTTCCTCTTTTCCAATTTAGATGCCCTTTATTTCTTTCTTTGCCTAATTGCTCTGGTTAGAACATCCAATACTATATTAAATAATAGTGGTGAGAGTGGGCATCCTTGTTTTATTCCTGTTCTTAGAGGAAAAGCTTTCAGCTTTTCCCTGTTCGGTAGGATGTTATCTGTGGATTTTTCATATATGGCCTTTATTGTGTTGAGATACTTTCTGTGTCTAATTTGTTGAGAGTTTTTATTATAAAGTGATGTTGAGTTTTGTCAAATGCTTTGTCTGCATCTATTGATGGTGTTGTTCCTCACTTGTGTTGATGTGCTGTATTATAGTTATTGATTTGCATCTGTTGTACCTTCCTTGCATCCCTGAGATACGTTCTACTTGATCATGGTGTATAATCTTTTTGATGTGCTGTTGAATTTGGTTTGCTACTATTTTGTTGAGACTTTGGGCACTTAATGTTCATCAGGGATATTGACATATAGTTTTCTTTTTTTATTGGTATCAGGGTGATGCTGGCCTCAATGAATGAGTTTGCAAGAATTACCTCTGCTCCATTTTCTGGAAGAGTTTGAGAAAAATTGGTATTCATTCTTTTAGAAAAGTTTGGTAGAATTAATCAGTGAAATCATCAGGTCCTGGACTTTTGTTGTTGTTGAGAGTCTGCTGATTACTGATTCATTCCTGTTACTTGTTATTTGTCTGTTTGGGCTTTGTATTTCTTCTTGGTTCAATCTTGGTAGGTTGTATGTGTCCAGAAATTTATTCATTTCCTCTAGTTTTCCCAGCTAGTTCGCATATAGTCATTAATGATCTCCAACAATTCTTTGTATTTCTGTGGCATCAGTCGTAATGTCTCATTTCTCATTTCTCATTTTTGGTTTTGGTGTCTTTTCTCTTTTTTTCTTAGTCTAGCTAATGGTTTCTCAATTTTGTTTATCTTTTCAAAAAACCAACTTCTTTTTTTTTTTTTTTTTCCTTTTTGTCTTTTTTTTTACTGACCGGTAACGGGATCGCAACCCTCGGTGTTGCGCCTGCACCGCGCTCAGCCAGTGAGCGGGAACCGGTCTCCACATGGGATC
>NW_007731365.1:83681-104330 GCF_000696425.1 Galeopterus variegatus | reverse complement strand
GTCTTTTTTTTTACTGACCGGTAACGGGATCGCAACCCTCGGTGTTGCGCCTGCACCGCGCTCAGCCAGTGAGCGGGAACCGGTCTCCACATGGGATCCGAACCCTCGGCAGGAGCGCCACCGCGCTCCCAAGCGGCGCACTCTCCAGTGCGCCACCGGGCCAGCCCTCAAAAAACCAACTTCTTATTTCATTGTCTTTTGTATCTTTTTTGTCTCTATTTCATTTAGTTCTGCTGTGATCTTTGTTATTTCTGTCTACTAATTTTAGGATTAGATTGTTCTTATTTTTCTAGTTCTTTGAGGTGCAACATTAAGTTATTTATTTATAATCTTTCTACTTTTAATGTAAGAACTTATTATAATAAATTTCTTTCTTAGCACTGTTTTTGCAGTATCCCATAGGTTTTGGCATGTCATGTTTCTATTTTCATTGGTTTCATGAATTTTTTTTTTATTTCCTGCTTAATTTCCTCTTTACCCATTGGTTGTTCAGGAGCATGTTGTTTAATACCATGTATTTGTACAGTTTCCAAAGTTTTGCTTGTTACTCATTTCTAGTTTTATTCCATCATGGTATCAAAAATACTTGACATCATTTTAAGTTTTTAAAATTTGTTGAGACTTGATTTCTGGCCTAACGTGATCTATCTTGGAAAATGATCCATGTGCTAATGAGAAGAATGTGTATTCTGAAGTTGTTGGATAAAAGTTTTGTAAATGTCTCATGTTTATTGGGTCTACAGTGCAGTTTAATCTAATGTTTCTTTGTTCATATATATAATTTTTATTTGTCAATTATACCTCATGATAGATGGAGAATAAAAAACTTTCATTGAAATTTAAACATTAAAAATAAAAGCTTTGATTAAAAAATTATAACAATTGGCTTCGATTAACAGTAGAGATAATGAAATTATGTGGGGGTTTTTTGTTTGTTTTTTGGCGAAGGCAATATAAAGTAGGATGAAAATAATAAACAAAAGCCTAATATATAAAAGTCTCTGAGGTGGTTGAATTTTTATTTATCTCTAACTTAACCACTGGGAAGTCAACTGTGTTTTATTCAATTGTTTTTCTAGTTCTTAGCAGAGTTTCTTGAATGCAGTAGTCTTTAATACATGTAAAATGACTGAATGAGTGAATAAACTAACTAACTAACTAACAAAGTGTCTAGTGTATTGTTACCTTAGGTTCTCTATCTTAAAAAGTATGTAAACACCTCAAAATTGTGATTATAGTGAGAAAATATTACTTAAGTTCTTTTTTGGAAAGCATCCTGTTTATAGCTAAAAACCTTCTAAAAAACCAAGTTAGATATACTGTAGAAATTGTATGTAATTATATCAACATTTCTAAATTATAGCACTGTGATCCAGAGTACTCTTTTCTTATACCATCTTTTTTTTATAAGCTTGAATATTTCTTGTTGGAGAGATTAATGTTAATTTTATTTTTCCTTACAATCTGTCATCCTAGATCTATAGAAACCAATATTTGATCAGAGTACACTTTTCTTATACCATCTTTTTTATAAGCTTGAATATTTCTTGTTGGAGAGATTAATGTTAATTTTATTTTTCC
The DNA here is from genome assembly GCF_000696425.1 of Galeopterus variegatus. NCBI lineage: Eukaryota > Metazoa > Chordata > Mammalia > Dermoptera > Cynocephalidae > Galeopterus > Galeopterus variegatus. The sequence continues at coordinate 102,749 of NW_007731365.1, read as the reverse complement.
TTACAATGATTATTTAGTATCTTTGCCTACCTAATAATTTGTAACTGAGTAGTTTAGGATTATGTATATCAGCATAATATGCATAAAAATTACAAATCAAGATTGATAAACAGTGAAATGTCTCGTTTTACACAATGTTTATGAATAATAAAGGAAAATTGATTCACTTGTGTACATTCAGTTTGTAAAGCATCTGCCACAATGTTGCAGTAGGTGTACTTCTGAATAGATATTAGGCTTTCTGGTTCCACTGAATTCTCTTGTCAAAAGTTTTTATAGGATGCTAACAGATGCCTAATTTGCTCATCTAACACAATGAAAAGAAAACTAGGATTATGAGGTGATGAATTTGCCTCTATGGTTTCGTTGCTTTCAAAACACTGAAAATTAACAAGAAATAGTAGAAGAAAAACATAGTAGTTTATGAAATTTTGAAGAATTATATACTTTTGAAGAAATTATTTCTTGATCAAGGCAATTTAAAAGTTATAAAACATGATTGATGTCTTAATGTCATCTAAGATTATTGGCCCTTTTACTTATTTTATTTTTAATTGCATATATTTAGGAGATGCAATGTGATGTTTTAATACATGTATAAATTGTGGAATGATCAAATCAGGGTAATTAACGTATCTATTGCCTCAAATATTTATCATTTCTTTGTGGTGAGAACATTTGATATCCTCTCTTTTAGCTATTTGGAAATATTCAATATATTGGTGTTAACTATAGTCACTGTGCTGTGTAATAGAATACGAGAACTTATTCCTCCTATCTGAAATTTGTACCGACTGACCAATGTCTCTCCTTTCCCCCTTCGCCCTCTGCCTGCCCTCCATCCCACTGACCCTAGCCTTTGGTAACTACCATTCTGTTCCCTACTCCAATGAGTTCAAACTTTTTTTTTTTGTCTTTTTTCCGTGTCCGGCAACGGATCGCAACCCTCAGTGTTGCCCCTGTACCAGACCGGGAGCCGGCAACAGGATTGCAACCCTCGGCGCTGCTCCCGCGCCTCGCTCAGCCAGTGAGCGGGAACCAGTCTGTATGTGGGATCCGAACCCTCGGCGGGAGCGCCGCCGCGCTTCCCAAGCGGCGCACTATCCAGTGCACCACCGGGCCGGCCCTGAGTTCAAACTTTTTTAGATCCCACATATAAGTGAGATCATAGGGTATTTGTCTCTCTGTACCTGGCTTACTTCACTTAACATAATGTCCTCTAGGTTTGTCCATGTTGTTGCAAACGACATTATTTCTTGTTTTTGTCTTTTTTCTTTTAAGGCTGAATAGTATTCCACTGTGTATATAGATCACATTTTAAAAATTCATTTATCCATTGATGGACACTTAGGTTGTTTTAATATCTCTATTAGTATGAATAATGTTGCAATGAATATGGAAGTACAAATATCTCTTGGACATACTGATTTCAATTTCTTTGGGTATTTACCCAGTAGTGGGATTTCTGGATCATATGGTATTTCTATTTTTAGTTTTCTGGGGAACCTTCATACTGTTTTCCAAAATGTTGTACTAATTTACATTCCCAACAACAGTATATAAGGGTTCTCTTTTCTCCACATCCTCACCAACACTTGTTGTCTTTTGTCTTCTGATAATAGCCAATCTATCAGGTGTGAGGTGACATCTCATTGTCGTTGGTTCTTTTACTTTTAATATATTTGGGTCTTTATATTTATAGTGGTTTCTGTATTTAATATAATGAATAGTAGTTTTTATGTCTAGATGTTTGATTGTCGTGGATTTTTATATCTTTCGTGTCTCTAACATGCTCAGTTCTCTTTCTAGATTCTTGAACATATGGAATGCAGTTATAACAATGGTTTTATTGTCCTTGTCTACTAATTCTATCATCTATGCAATTTATAGATTGATTTCAACTGATTGACTTTTTTCTGACTCATTATATGTGAAATTTATTTGCTTCTTTATATATGCTTGCTAATTTTTGATTGGATGCCATATATTGTGAGTTTTACCAGTTGGGTGCTGGATATGTTTATATTCCTACAATTACTGTTGAGTTTTATTATGGGATATAATTAGGTTACTTGGAAATAGTTCGATCCTTTGGAGTCTTACCCTTAAGATTTGTTAAATAGATTTAGAACTACAATTATTCTAGGGCTAATTTTAACCCTACTAATGATGCAAACCCTTCTGAGTACTATGCTCAATGTCCTGTGAATTATGAAGTTTTCTACTGTGGCTGGTGGGACCTGGAACTGTTTGTGGTTATGTGTGAACTCGGGCATTTTTTCTCTCTAATCTGTTTGAATGTTTCTTTTCTTGGCCTTGGGTAGATTCCTCACACTCATGCTCTGATGGGTACTCAGCTGAAGACATAAGGGCACCTCTCCTCAGACCTTGGTGCCCTCTGTCCCTTTTGCAGCTCTCTCCTGTCTTTCCCTCTCTGTGAGCCCCAGCTGCCTTGGTTTTCCTGGTCTCTTAGCATCATCTTACCTGAGAATCTACCAGGCATAGGTTCTTTCTCCCTGACTCATGGCCTGTAAAACTGTCTTTAGGCACTCGGCTGGAGCCTTGTAGGGCTCACTTTATTTCCTGACTCCTAGCAATTACTATCTTTCACCGTCTCCTGTCCAATATCTTGAGAACTGCCATTTCATATATTTTGTCTATTTAAAAGGTTATTTTTTTTTCCAGAAAGGATGGTAAGTCCAGCCCGTTACTCTGTTTTTCCTAGAAGAAGAAATTTCTTCTGATATTACTGAAAATTCTGGAATCATGTAATTTTGGGTAAGGCATCTTGGAGACGCTAAGTAGTAAAAAGAGATCAAGATCTGGAGGGAGAAGATCCAGATTTTGAGGATCTGATTTTTGTTGTCCCTGAAATCTTTGGCAAATATGCTCATGGAACAATGAGAGCACAGAAAAGAGGAACTTCATTAAACCTAATTAGAAACCAACCTTTCAAAGGGAACTTTATGAAACATAAATCTATCCAGGCTATTTATTTAAACCTTTCAAATGACTCCCCATTATAGAGGAATGTAGACATGAGAGGGTGGAGGAAGGATAAAGGTCTCTAATTTGTAATGTATGACAGGACAGGCTATGTGTATATGTTATAGTAGTTGGTGGAAGGGTCTTGGAAGAGGCTGACAAGAAATGTGAAAAAGATGTGTGTGAGGGATGCATCCTAAGAATTATCTAACATCCCTAAATCACAAATATTTCCACAGGAATTAATTCAAGGATGACTAGATGAAAACAAAATAGCTTCAATTCAGAGCTTAGCAGTCAGAAGATCTACAATAGTTTCAAAGAAATTAAATTTGTACCTTAGAAAAATTACAAATCAGTGTATTGAGAACCTTCAGGATACCTCTCCTGTAGTGCTGTATAAGACAGTTAAATCCACAAATGTTTCCATTCTATTTTTTATTTAGAAGAGATAATAGGAGTGTCAAGATCAAGTTCTAGAAGAATAACTAGGATAACTTCTGAACAACTCTTCCTTAAGCACATAGGATCCTACCAACCATTAGACACTTCAAGAGACTAATTATGGGTTTGATTTTAAATTAGAAAAATTTAGCCAACAGACTACTTATGATTACAGATCATTTGCTAATTGCAGAACATTGAATAGGTGCTATGGAGCATTACAAAGAAAAGAGAAATCATGGTCTTGTCTCAACATACATCTCTAGAGTCAGGACATATCCATATGAAGATATAATGCGGCAAAGTAAATACACATAAATAGCATGGATGGAAATAATTTAGCTGTTCTATAATAATCAGAAACACTTCTGTTCTTCTCATACAATGAATATATCATTAACGATTTTGTTCCTAGACACAATAGGGGCCCAAAACATTACTTGTAGAGATCTTTGGATAGTGAATTTTGAGCCCCATAGAAGATCAAGATATAATGGACATACTCCTCTCTCTTAAACTTGTAGACAGAATTGAGCTCAAAGGCTAATTTTTTATCATGTACCTAGCCTTTCCATAACAGATTTTCATTTATAATGTGCTCTTTGACTCAGGCCAATGTGAACATAAATTATTTTTATAATGCTTGGGATATTAATATGAAAGCATATTTGGGGAACAAACTTAGAGCAATATTAGATTCTGTGGTAAAATTTTTTTCTTGCAAGGCGGCAAATAATGCACACTTGTATATTGAAGATAAATATACAAATTTTACATGGCAAAACATGCTCAGAATATGCATTAGAAAATATGATGAGGTGACTGCAGGATCTCTTCATTGATTTAAGTCTAAAAGCAGATTGACATTTTAATGGATGTGATTTGTAGATGAAAGGGATTCTATCAATATGAGACTTGGGAGTATCACACATCAACATAACATTTTTTTTTTCTTTGAGACTGAAGTTTGTTAGTAAGTGCCAATCGTGATTTCTCAAAGATGTGGGAAAATCTCATATTTTACCCTCATAACATGATTCTTTATCTAATAAATACAATGTCTATGCCTATGGGATGTTAAAACATCTGGATTGATTGTATTGATTTGTTTTTTTATGAAGCCTGATGCTCTGAGTCTAAAATGCATCTAGTGTATAAAATATACAAAGTATATAAAGCCTAAGTTACTGAACATAAAATATCAGTAAGTAAAAACTGGATATCTATTTTAACGTCAGAACTTTCCATATTGAGGGAAGCAATATTCTTTTAAATTAGGCAATGCCAACTGACATACTTTTGGAATCTTTTTTGGGAATTCTCTTATGCTTTTACCACTTGTCCAGTTTTCTTCTCTTGTGGTTTATATTTCAATAGGCTCTTCATTTCTTAGTAGTAATCTGGCAGCTACTAGGTTCCTGCTAATAAGTTCATTTGGATACATGCTCTTTCTTTAGTTAACACACTCTGTTTTAGTCCATTTTGTGTTGCTATAACAGAATACCTGAGACTGGGTAATTTATAAGGAACAGAGGTTTATTAGGCTTACAGTTCTGGGACAGCTGCATCTGGCACAGGCCTCAGGCTGCTTCTACTCATGGTGGAAAGTGGCAGGTGGCTGGTGGGTACAAGCAGATCACATGGTGAGAGGAAGCCAGAGAGAGAGGGGAGGTGCCAGGGTCTTTTTGAGCAACGAGCTCTCGCGGGAACTAATAGAGCAAGAACTCACTCATTACTCCCTCCTCCCCCAGGGAGGGCATTAATCCATTCATGAGGGATCCGCCCCCATGACTCGATCAGTTTCCAACCGTGCCACATTGGAGATCAAATTTCCACATGAGTTATGGAGGGGACAACACATCCAAACTCCATCACACTCCAAACATTACTCTCAGTGAAGCAAATCTTCTAATTTTGTTAGCATGTATTGGTTGCTGGTGATTGCTGATACAGCTTCTTGAAATATGCTACGTGACAATTTTGAAGTAATAAGGATTGAATTGTATGCGGTGACATTTTCAGTCAGTGCTCTAGCAGCTCATATTTACAATTTTACGATGGTAAGGGAATAGTCAGGCTCCAAAGAAATCATGCTTCATTTTAAGTCTTCCCTGCTAATATCAACAAGGCAGATTTTCAAATAGTTCATTAGCATTTCACACAGAAGCCAGGTCTTTATTTAATCAGGGTCCTGGCAGTATCTGCCTACATGGCTCTTGACTTGCATCTGGGCTTAGCTAACTCCCGCTCAACCTTCAGTACTAAGTTCAGGCATTATCTTGTCCCTCAAGACTTGCTCACCCCTATACTCAGGGCCTGTGTACCTCCTACACCGTTGTACAGTGTCTTCCTCATCACGTCATATGTTACCCTCTACCATAATTATCTTTCCATGTCTGACAGCTTTAGCCACTAGAAAGTGAATTCTTTGGGAACAGTGGTATGTCTTTCTAATCTATGGTCCCTGAAACAGTACTGGTAAACACTTAATAGAAGTTTGTTGAATGAAGAATCGCATGGTTTTACAATTTTTTAAGGTTAGCGAAATCTATGCCTTTTTCTTTTCAATATCTATAAAGTATGTTTTTGATTATTGGGAATGTTTTAGCAGAATTGGTTGACAGAAAACCTTCATAAAAGAGTTTTTCTGATTTCCAGTTAATAACTTAGGGTCTTTTTTCATGAAAATACTAAAATCTCTGAATGATCAGGGTGCCACTTCTCAGTACTAAATCTGTAAAATTATTCCTGTAGTGTCTCAGTGTGCTCAGATGATCTTGAATGGTTTTCTGGGTCTTAGAAACTTTATCATACAGAAGTAATAACTTACAATTTAAAAGCTGTGTTTTTAAACATATACAACTACATTATGTAGCTCATATGGAACAGTGACTCCTCAGGAAATTGAACATATATTTCTGAGGTTGATGTTCTGAAATTATTTGTTTCTAATAATGGAATGTATAAGACCCAAATTATTAAATGCAAAACTATATGTATTATATATATATATTCTAGATCTGGTCACGAATCCAAATCAAACGAATTTGGTAACATTGGGTAATAAAGAGAAGTATGAACTCTTTCATTCTAAAAATCTACTGTCTGAGGTAGTTCTGTCCTCTAATTATTCTGAAGGGTAAGATAAAAGCATTAGTTGAATACCTGTCATATACCAGGCACCTTACATATATCATGTCATTTAAGCTTACAATAAGCCTATTTGCATGAATTACTGTCCCCATTTTATAGATGTCTCATCTATAAAATTAAGCATCATAGAGATTACATTTCTAATTCAATGTTGCAGAGTTAGTCAGTGGTAAAGACTGGATTTGAAACCAGAATAATTGGTAACACGAGGAGTTTTCAAAAACCTCATGGAAAGATGTGCATTATCTTTCAATTCCATTTTTCCATGAACTAGTTGAAGTACCCTCATAGATTTGGTACAATAATGATTCTTAGGACTTCAGCCATTGATGACTTAAATTTGTGTACTAACGGCCTTTTTGATGATCTTGTAAAGAAAAGTAATACATTACTAATAAAAAGAGTTCACATGTACTGTAAAGAAGATTATACCATTATTATGCATACACCTTGATGTATGCAGTTTGTAAAGAATAATTTACACATATTTCTTTTATGTTCTTTCCCTGTTTTTTTTTTTTTAAATAAAATTACTTAAGCACTGATTCTGCTTTTCCTGTGGTGCTTGCACAAGGGTAAACTGAAAAGTCTAACTAGATTTTCTTAAATATAAGCAGATTTTTCCCTCCAGTAAAAGTCTTCGTGAGATATACAAAGAACATTTATACCATTCTTTAGTCAGTATGACTGAATTATTGAAAGTAAGAAGCATTTGATCTGATAATGAATGCCTACTAATATTTTGGAGGCTGTTTTAATAGGATGCAAAGTTTGTAAATGGCAAAGGAAAAATCTTTTAATGACACATCTGAGGATGGATAACAGTGCACATTTTGTTTCTCTATGGAGAGCAGCTAACATTAATGTGTATATAATGAATATTTTTAAAAGATGCCAAATGAATGTAAATTAACCACATTATATAAAAGGATATGGATAGTTCTCAAATTATAGGTTAAAAAAATGATATATTGGATCAACCCATGTTTCCCCAAGCTATTATAGCCTGGGGGTGTGTATCATATTATAATTAATAATTTATATCTTACCAGCATTTGTAATTACAGGGTTGCTGGCCAACATTCCCCAATTATCTCTGCAAATGCTATACCAATTTATGTCAAATAAAATTTGTAGACACAGTAGTAAGAAGAAAAAAGGTAAAATTATTTCGATCTGAAGAGGGGAACCCTAATCACTAGGAATTCATTCCTCAGGAATGACCCAGGACAAGGAATCCTAGTGACAGAGCTGCATTTTAAAATTTTTATTATTTAGGGCCGGCCCGGTGGCGCACTGCTACAGTGCACCGCTTGGGAGCGCGGTGGCGCTCCCGCCGAGGGTTCGGATCCCACATGCAGACCGGCCGCTCACTGGCTAAGCGAGGTGTGGGCGCAACACCAAGGGTTGTGATCCCATTGCCGGTCCCGGTCTGGTATGGGCGCGACACTGAGGGTTGCGATCCATTGCCGGTCATGAAAAAAGACAAAAAGGAAAAAAAATTTTTTTTATTATTTAGTTTTCTCTTAAAAATGTAACTTGTGCACATGACAATTTTTGAGAGTATGTAAAAAACCATAACACAAAGTAAATCTTTCATCTCCTCTTCATCCCCCCTCTCTTAGTTCCAGTCCCCGGAGGAAACACCATTTCAGTTTTTTGAGTCTCTTCCCAAATTATGTATTTACTTTAAAAAAGGATATTTCCTGAATGCTCTGTAATGTATATTTCCCCGTGGAACATGTTAAGTGTATTTTCCTTTTTTATCCTGCACCTTTTGAGTACATGTGGAATGAAAAGTTGAAGTTGCCTGGCAATTCTGTCATCACATGCTTAATATGATATGTAAAGTGTTGGCATTTTTGCCCTCTGTACAGCCCCAGCATCCCGAGAACTACCATAATGGCAGCAGAATGAATGACAGGCCAGATCCTGCAGCATGTGTTTAATTTTCAGTGAGCTAACATGAGAAAAAGAATAAATCTTTGTATTTAATGAAGACTTAATATGCTTATCCCAGCATCATATTACCTTTCTACAACTAAGTGATTCAAAAGGAAAATTTTGTGTATTCGTTGTGTCTTCTTACGTAGTTGTCATGTGTGTAGAATGATGGAGGGCCTGTATCATGTGAATGGAGAAAAATTCTTGTCTTTAGGTTCTGTGGGAAGCAGAAGCCTATCTTTACCCTGCCTTTCTAAGCCATCATGATGATGTTATAATCATACACTTTGATAAGAATGATGTTGGAGCTGTTGTAAATTATTTGTTTTTAAAAAAAGCTTTATTGAGGTATAATTAACATGCTATAAACTACACATATTTAAAGTGCGTCATTTGATATGTTTTGACACAGGTATGCAGTAGCCCCCCCTTATCTGCAGTTTCAGTTTCTGGGTTTCAGTTACCTGCAGTCAATCATGTTCCAAAAATAGATGAGTACAGTATAGTACAATAAAATATTTTGAGAAAGAGAGAAAGATGGGGGGGGGGAGAGAGACCACATTCACATAACTTTTTTTTACAGTATATTTTTATAATTGTTCTATTTTATTATTAGTTATTGTTGCTAATCTCTTACTATGCCTAAATTAAACTTTATCAAAGATATGTACAGGAAAAAATATAATATATATAGAGTTCATTGCTATCCGAGGTTTCAGGCATCCACGGGGGGTCTTGAAGTATGTCTCCCATGGATAAGGGGGGACTACTGTACACTGTGACAGCATCACCATGATCAATACAATGAACATGTATTTTACCTCCCAGTTTTCTTGTGCCCCTTTGTCATCCCTCTCTCCTACCCTCCCCAGCTTGTCCCCATTCAATCAATAAAATGTTTTCTGTCACTATAAATTAGTTGGCATTTTGTAGAATTTTATATAAATACAATCGTTCAGTATGTATTCTTTTTCATCTGGCTTCTTTCACTCAATATAATTACTTTGAGGTTCATCCACGTTGTTGCGTGTATCAGTAGTTCATACTTTGTTATTGCTGAGTAGTAGTCCATTGTGTAGATGTACTACAATTTGTGTATTCATTCACTTGTTTAGGGACGTTTGGATTAGTTCCAGTTTAGGGCTCCTACAAATAAAGCTTCTGTGAGCATTTGTGTTTAAGTTTTTATGTCGATGTGTGCTTTTAATCTCTTGGGTAAATACCAAGGAGTAGAATGGGTGAAACATATGGTAGATGTATGTCCTATTTTTTAAGAGACTGCCACATTGTTTTCCAAAGTGGTTGTACCATTTGACATTCCCACCAACAGCATATGAGGGTTCTAGTAGTGTAACATCTTTCTGACCTTCGATGTGGTCAGTGTTTTTAATTTTAACCACTTTAATAGGTGTATAGTGATATTTCATTGTGTTTTTAATTTGCATTTCTCTAATGAATAACTAAGTTAATTATTCTTTCATGTGTTTATTTATCATTTGTATCTCTTTCTTGGTGAAGTGTCTGATCAAACTTGCTTTTTTTATTGTTTTCTTATCGAGTTTTATGAGTTCTTTATATATTCCAGATATGTATTTGATAAGATATGTAATTAGCAATTTTTCATCTGTCTGTAGTTTATCTTTTAATTTTCTTTATAGTGTATTTTGAAGAGCAGATATTCTTAATTTTGATAAAGTCCAATTTTTTAAATTATTTTTTAAGTTTATGAATTGTGCTACTAATGTCATATCTAAGAACTCTTTGCCTAATTCAAGGTCACAAAAATTATCTCTTATGTTTTCTACCAGGAGTTTTATAACTTCAGATTTTACATTTATGTTTATGATACATTCTGAGTGAAGTATTGATCAAAGTTTATTGTTTTGCTCCAGTACTACTATATCCTGATTACTATGGCTTTACAATAATTACTGAAATTTCAAAGTCTAAGTCCGCTAACTTCTTATTTCTTTTTTAAAGTTGTTTTAGCTATTTTAGGTCTTTTGCATTTGCACATGAACTTTAGAATTAGCTATCAATCTCTTTGAAAGGGCATGCCATGGTTTAGATTGGGATTGCATTAAAACTATAAACAAATTTGGAGAGAATTGACATTTTATCAATATCAAGTCTTCTATTCCATGAACATGGTAAATTTCCCCCATTTGTTTAGCTCTTATTTAATTTCTCTCAGCAATGTTTTCTAGTATTCAGTGTACAAGGCTTACATATCTTTTGGCAGATTTATTCCTAAGCATTTCTTAGATTTTGATGTTATTGTGAGTGGCATTTAAATAATTTCAATGTCTTATTGTTCTTTGCTATTATACAGAATGATTTTCTTTGTATTCTTTAATCTTGCTAAACTCACTAATTAGTTCTATTAGTTTTCTTTAGATTCCATAGGATTTTCTATGTAGACATTATATCATCTACAAATAAGGATAGTTTACTTCCTCCTTTCTATTCTGATGCCTTTTATTTATTTATTCTTTTTGCCTTACTGCATAGCCTAGAAGCTTCAATACAAATGTAAACATAAATGGTAAGAGTGATCATTCTTGCCTTATTCCTGACTTAATTGTGGTAAAATACACATAACATAAAATTGACTATTTTTAAGTGTATGGTTCTGTGGCACTAATCTCAGTCACATTGTTTTGCAACCACCACCACCATTCATCTACAGAACCTTTTACAGAACTGAGACTCATTTTTTATGACATATTAACTCTCCATTCCACTCTTTAGCTCCCGGCAATCATTATTCTACTTTCTGTTTTTATAAATTTGAGTACTGTAGGTTCCTCATATAAGTGAAATTATACAATTTTTTTTTCTGACTGGCTTATTCTACTTAACATAATGTCCTTAAGTAATATTCCATTGTATGTATATATCATATTTTGGTAATCCATTCATCTGCCATAAACACTTGGGTTGTTTTCACCTTTTGTCTATTGTGAATAATGCCACTATGCGCATGGGTGTGCAAACATCTCTTTGAGAACTTGCTTTGAATTCTTTTGAATATATACCCAGAAGTGGAATTGCTGGATCATATGATAATTTTACTTTCAGTTTTTGGAGGAACTGCCATACTGTCTTCCATAGCAACTGTCCAATTTTATATTTCCATGGACTGTGAGCAAGTGTTTAAATTTCTCAACATCCTCACCAACACTTGCTATTTTCTTTTTCTTTTCATTTTTAATAGCAATCATCCTAATTGGTATGAAGTGGTATCTCATTGGTGTTTTGATTTGCATTTTCCTAATGTTTAGTGATGTGGAGCATCTTTTTATGTGCTTGTTGGCATATGCATATCTTATTTGAAGAAATATCTATTCAAGTTCTTTGCCCATTTCCTAATCAGGTTATTCATGTTTTTGTTGTTGTTGAGTTGTAGGAGTTCTTTATATATTGTGTATGTTAACCACTTATCAAATATATGACTCAAAACTATTTTCTATCATTCTGTAGGTTGCCTTTTCACTTGGTTGTTGTAAGCTTTTAGTTTTGATGTAGTCCAGTTTATCTATTTTTACTTTTGTTGCCTGTGCTTTTGGTGTCATATCCAAGAAATGGCTGTTAAATCTAATGCCATGAAGTTTTTCCTAATATTTTCTTCTAGGACTTTTGTAGTTTTAGTTGTTACTTTTAGTTTTTTGATCCATTTTGAGGTCATATTTTTTTTTTTGTATGGTATAAGGCAAGGTCTTAACTTCATTCTTATGCAAGAGAAATCCAGTTTCCCCAGCACCATGTAGTGAAGAGAGGGTCTTTTCCTCATTGAATGGTCTTGGCACCTTTGTTGAAAATCATTTGACCACAATGAAAAGGTTTATTTTTTACCTGTTTATTCTATGAAAGCATTTAAAAAAATTATTTACCTTCATTATTTAATTGTTTAAAAGCATTATCATTCTAGTTTGACAATACTTTAAAGATGCCATCCCACTATCTTCTTGCTTACAATGTTTTTGATAAAAAACCTATAGCCATTCTTATTTTTTTCTTCTGTATATATTGTCCTTTTTTCTCTGACTACCAATATTTTGCTTTTTATCACTGTTTTAAGAAATTTGAGTGTGATGTGCCTCAGTGTAGTTTCTTTCTTTCTTTCTTTCTTTCTTTCTTTTTTTTTTTTGTGCTTGGCATTAGTATGGCTCCTTAAGTCTATGGGTTTATGATTTTCATCACATTTGAAAAAATTTTTTGTTATTATTTCTACAATTTTTTTTCATTTCCCTATACTTTTCCTTCAAGAATTCTAATTACAAATACATTAGCCTGTGTGAAGTTTTCTTCCAGCTCACTGATGGTCTGTCTATTTTTTTTTTTTTTTTTTTTTTTTTTTTTTTTTTNTCTTCATGCTCACTAATTATTTTTTCTGCAATGTCCAATTCATTGTTTATTCCATTGGGTGTATTTTTCATCTCAGACATAGTAGTTTTTATTGTTAGAACTTTGATTTGTGTCTTTTTTGTACCTCTTATGGAACTACCTTTTACAGGTGAGAAAACTTAGACACATAAAAGATAAATCGCCTAAGATTTTATAGCCACTAGAAGTGGATACCAGAATACAAATCCAGGCAGCTTGACCCCAGAGACTTCACTTTTAATTACTACTTGTGTTCTTATCTTTAATGGTGTATTACTAATCAATGCTATTCTTTTCCAAAACATTCAGAACGATGTTTGCCACATGAAAAGGTCATGACAATTGTTGTTGCCGTAAAATGTTGGTAAGCTTCGAGATTTCCTCAAGATTATAAACTCAACCTAGATGATAATTCTTGAAAATTTCCCTGATCCTTCACAATTTCTCTCAAAAATTTCTCCAATCTCTTATCACCAATACAAGGTAAAGCTCCCTCCTATGCATTTCTATTCATCTTGTTCTTCTATAACAGCATTACAGAACTGTGTAACTGTGTGTATCTTTGAATGTTGAATGGAAGGTAAATTGGATGGTGGGTCAAGTGAAGTTTTAGGGCACAGACAACCCTCTGGATAGTCAATGATTGAAATGTTGCTTGTTGCTGCCAAAGAAGTAGCTCATCAGATGCCAGCTGGAAGGACAGATGACATGACTTCTCAGCACAGGCAGAATACCATATATAGAGACTGGGCAGTCTTCAAGGGTTACAGTGGCTCTCATGAGACCTCTAGGGTTGTTGCGTATGGTGGCACAACCCCAGAGGGTGCCATTCATCTTGTAATTTATATGGATAGTAACCCCCAAGAACTGTGATCCACAACCCTCCCAACGGCATGCAGCTGCCCCATGAGGCTACCAGGTGGGTGTTTCACTAAAGTGATCTAAATTGGAGCTCAGCTGAGCAAAGTGGCTAATTCCTCTCCTCCCAGCAGGATCAGGGAGGTCTGTTTGTCCCATGCCAGGTTCTGCAAATCTCTCATCTCTGCCAACACCAGCTGCTGCCTTCCTTTCTTCCTGTCTACTCAATTTCTCCTGCTCGAACTCTGGAGAATTTTTATTCTGTCTTGGAGGCAGGGAATTTAGCTCTTATTCATTGGGTTTCTTCTTTGCCCTGAGTTCCCTCAGAGGCTATGCTTTTGAAACTTGGAAACATTTATATTCTCTACAGTAATAAATCTTCCTAGAGGCTTATATGTTACAAGATCAGATTATTGCACAATTGGAGTAGAGACTCAGAAAGCTGGAACTCCTTAAGGGTAAGGAGCATGTTGTTATAAAGAAAAGAAATAAATTAGAATACAATACAGGTTTGCACAGGCTGAACTGTTAATACTTTGCATTTCTCATTAGTGCTACTACTTCAGAGGAAGTTCTGTCTGCTATTACATTTTACATGGTTTTGTTCTCAGAAATGTGTATTTGACTGAAAATTCACTTCCGTAGTACAGAGGCAATTTATTTTATAAGACTAATAGTATTTTCCCTAATTTTAGGAACTGTTGCATTGATTTTCCCCTTCTACCCTGATTATAATTATTGTATTAAGTTACACTATTTAAGCCTCTTAGAATCCTATCTATGAATTCTGAGGAGTGGGTGAAAGAGCCTTGTTCTTTGCTATTAAATTGTCACAACTTTCTTGTGTTAAAAAAAATCTATTGCTTAGTTTTAGAGATATCTAGACAATTATATTTAAAGCAGTAGTGGAGAAGATTTAATGAATGTATTCATTTTATGTTGGTTGCTTGGATTTACAATTCGTATCTAAAATGTAATTTAATGTAAATAATATGTAAATTATAATATATAATATTATAATTAGTAGCCATCACCTGCTGGCTACGGACACAAAGCAACACTTAAAAAAAAATTTCATTTGAGTTTATTATATTCAGTAGTAAGAACTGTGGATTCATATTCTGGAGACTTACATTCTAGTTTCAGTTGTGTTACTTCATGTTGTGGTTTTGAGAAAATATTTAACTTCTCTAGGTCTTTGTTTCTTGTCTTTTTGATGAGGAGATTGGATTGGATCAGTTGTGAGCTTGCTACTTTGCATGAATGTCAATTCAGGAAAAACTGTCCTTCAAAACAAACAAACAAAAAACCCCAGAAATTTTATTAATTATGTATTTTATCAGGAAATGCAATATTTGAAAGTATATTTAAGATTTCTCTGTGAATAAAGATTTTTTTAATTGAATCATAGAATGTGCAATAAAGTTCTATCATGATAAAATGTTGAGACTGAATAAAATTTGTTTTTAAAATTGGTATATTTTGCTTCCCTACTAGCCTTCTAAACCACTTAATTGAAAATGTGGTTTGTCACATAGGACTTCTTAACATTGTATTCTTTAAAACAATATTTTTCCACTGTAAATAGTTTTGTTCTAAAATATATTACTCCCTGAGCCCCTTGTGTTGGGATGCATGACTTTTATCAGCTACTTTTCTCATCGTGGTAGTGGTCATAGAAGTGTTTCACGTTTTATTTAGAAAACAGCCTGTTTCACATACACTACCTCCTGCTGGCTTTTCCTCCTATATCCCACACGGAGCTAACCATTTTTCACCTTTCTCAGCAATTTCAACGCATTTATTCTTCCGTAATTGCCAGACCCAATAAGTAGAGTGGAAAAACATTGATCAGCAAGTGATTTCTAAGGGCTAGACAAACAGTCAGCAGAATTTGGTCCTTTCTAGGCCTCATCCCTGATATTAGATTGTGAACCACACCAAAGAGTCAGAAGGGCCAAACGTGGCCTGTGGATTCCAGGATGCGCATCAATACAGTTTATCATCAGTAGGATTTATTTCAGCTTGCAGATAGTTTATTTCATCATAGAATATGTAGGGGCCAAGGGAAACTGCCCCTTCACTACCTGAAGGTTCACTGAACATCAACTGACAAAACAGATCACAGGAGAAAGGTATAACAATATTTATTTTTACATACACAGCATGGGGGGAATGCACAATGATTGCCCTATTACTTAGTGGAGTATGGATGCTTATACACCCTTCTTCATAGGGGAAGAGGAGATAAGTATATAAAAGTAAATGATTTTTTAGGGGGGTTCAATGGGCTTGGAGAACATACAATGGCCTGGGATAAAGTCTGTTGGGCCAGCAGAGCAGACAATGACTGGTAAATGATTCTCTTTGAAATACTGAATGGGACCAAAATAGAAGACAATAATTTGTGACAAATGTCTGTCGAGGTGTATTGACAGACTTCAGTATTTCTTCCTGAGATATGAGTTAAGTTAATAAAAACTCAGGGAAAGAACCAGAGGTAGTAATTTTTTTCTTGTTCGGTAGATCCAGATTTTAGGCAGAGGGGAACAGCTTCATCCTGTGCTTTGGAGAGACAGAGGATTGAGAGACAGGAAAGAAGGAGAGGGTCAGAGAGAGCCTGAAGCTGCTTCTTTATTCCAGAATCCAAGTGCCATATTTTGGGGTATTGATCTCTGAGTCCCAACAAATTTCAAAATCAGATATTTGTTATTGTTGTTTATTTTTTAGATGTGGACCATTTATTTCCACCAGAGATTCTGTGAAATAAACCTGTGGGAATCACCTGATCCTAGAATTCATTCTCGTTGGTTACCATCTTGGTAGTTCTGAAAAATTCTAGGTGATTTTTAGGAAACAATATTTGGGAATATCTGGCAGTCTGATTACTGATTGACAAGCCTAACAAGCCCTAGAAATAAAATATCAAACCAGATTTCCNTTCCAGAATCCAAGTGCCATATTTTGGGGTATTGATCTCTGAGTCCCAACAAATTTCAAAAGCAGATATTTGTTATTGTTGTTTATTTTTTAGATGTGGACCATTTATTTCCACCAGAGATTCTATGAAATAAACCTGTGGGAATCACCTGATCCTAGAATTCACTCTCGCTGGTTACCATCTTGGTAGTTCTGAAAAATTCTAGGTGATTTTTAGGAAACAATATTTGGGAATATCTGGCGGTCTGATTACTGATTGACAAGCCTAACAAGCCCTAGAAATAAAATATCAAACCAGATTTCCAGTCCTAACTGAACTTGAACTTGATCTGGAAACTATATAGCTTCCTTAGAACTTAGACCTAGGTTTGTATAGAACTACAAATTTCAAAGGGTTCATATAGGAAAATTAACAAAAATAGACATATATCAATACCATAAATATCATAACTATAATAAAACTGCAAATGAAAATTTTCTAATAGTAATTATTTGTCCAAATAATAATGGTATTTGCATGACAAAGAATAGTCTTACTCACAAATGGGATCACATCAAATTAAAAAGCTTCTGCAGGGCCGGCCCNCGACACTGAGGGTTGCGATCTGTTGCTGGTCACGAAAAAAGACAAAAAGGAAAAAAAAAAGCTTCTGCAAAGCAAAAGATACAAACAACAAAGTGAAGAGACAACCTTCCGAATGAGAGAAATTATCTACAAACTATGCATCTGACAAGAAGCTGATATCCAGAATATATAAGGAACTCAAACAACTCAACAGCAAAAAAATAGTGATTAAAAAATGGGCAAAGGAAGGAATGAAGGAAAGAAAGAAAGAAAAGACCACAACAATATGTTGAACTTTCAGAAGGGGAGAGATGGGGGTGGAGGGAGGGAGGTGGTTTGGAAAGTGATATGTCAGGTAAAGGGCATAAAGAAATATCATGATCTGTAAGAATGAGTATGCTAATAACAAAAAAAATTTTTTTTAAATGGGCAAAGGACCTGAATATACATTTCTCAGAAAATGACATACAAATGGCCAACAGGCACATGAAAAAAATGTTCAACATCACCAAACATCAAGGAAATGCAAATTAAAACCACAATGAGATATTGTCTCACTCAGAATGGCTGTTCTCAAAAAGACAAAATGAAAAACGTTGGTAGGGATACAGAGAAAGGGGAACTCACGCATTGCTGGTGGGAATGTAAATTAGTACAGCCATTATGGTAAACAGTATGGAGGTTTCTCAAACAACTAAAAATAGAGCTACCTTGTGACCACTACTAGCAATTCCACTACTGGGTATATATCCAAAGGAAATTAAATCAATATATCAAAGAGACACCTGCATTCTCATGGTCTTTGCAGCATTGTTCACAATAGCCAAGAGATGAAATTTACCTAAATGTCCATCAACAAAAGAATGGGTTTAAAAATGTGGTATATATACACACAATGGAATACTATTCAGCCATAAAAAAGAGTGAAATCCTGTCATTTGCAGCAACATGGATGGAACTGGAGACCATCATCTTGAGTGAAGTGAGCCAGGCACAGATGGCAAATACTGCATGATCTCACTCATATATGGGATAAAAAAAAAAAAGTGATGATCATAGAAGTAGAGAGTAAAAAATTGTTACCAGAGGCTGGGAAGGGAAAAGGGTTGGCAGGAGTAAGGGAAGAGGTGGATTAACGGGTACAAAATTACAGGTGCATAGGAATAAATATCTAGAAAAGAGGATGTTGAATGTGATCACCACAAAGAAAACATAAAGGTTTATGTGATGGATATGCTATCTACCCTAAGTGAATCACTGTACAATTTCAGCATGTATTGAGACAATGCACTGTATCCTACAAATATGTGCAATTAAAAAAAAATTAAAGAAAAAAAGAGATTTGTATACCCATGTTCATAACAGCATTATTCACAATAGCCAAAAGCTGGAAGCAACCCACCATCCATTGGTGGATGAATGGATAAGCAAAATTGGTGTGTATATAGACATAGACATAAACATATGTGTGTATCCACACACACACACACACAATGGAAAATTATTCAGCTTTGAAAAGGAAGGAAACTCTGACACATGCTATAACATGGATGAAACTTGAGGACATTATGCTAAGTGAAGGAAGCCAGTCGTGAAGGGACAAATGCTGTATGATTCCACTTCCATGAGGTACGTAGAGTAGTTAAATTCATAGACACAGAAAGTAGAATGGTGGTTGCCAGGGGCTGGGAGGAAGAAATGGGAAGTTACCGTTTAGTGTCTACAGAGTCTTAATTTTGCGAGATGCAGAGTTCTGTGGATGGATGGTAGTGATGGTAGCACAACAATGTGAG
>NW_007731365.1:79513-83062 GCF_000696425.1 Galeopterus variegatus | reverse complement strand
AATTTTGCGAGATGCAGAGTTCTGTGGATGGATGGTAGTGATGGTAGCACAACAATGTGAGTGTGTTTTTAAGTGTATGATTTAATACCATTACACTTAAAAATGTTAAGATGGTACATTTTATATTATGTGTATTTTACCATAATTTCGAAAAATCACTGAAGAATAATCAGAAGGAAATACAAGAAAATGTTAAGAGTAAAAGAAAAAAAAAACGGTCTTACACAGATTTAGCAATATTTAGACATACTGGTCGTTAACACCAAATTATTATTAAGTAATTGGGTGCTATAAGCTGATAATTTACTTCTTAATAGTAAATTAAGTTCACATTTACAAAATATATCACCATCCAACCCCTGCTTGAGGCTGACGTGGTAGAGATATACTATGTACTCCTCAAACCTCACTGCATTTTTTTCTTGGCACATAGGCTGCATTTCCTAGCCTCCTTTGCAGTTGGAGAGCATGGGCATATGATTGAGTTCTGACCAATGGGATGTGAGCAAAAATAAATTATGCCACTTACAGGCCTAACATACAAAGCCCTCTCACCATCCTTTACTCTCTTTCTCCATTCATATGGCTCTTGAAGGAGGATTCAGTGGAAGTTGTCAAGGCCACAGGGAATGATGGAGACACTAGATTGAAAATATCCTGTTCTCTGAGAAACTGCGTGGAGTCGAGCCTGGATCTCACCCCCAGCTCTTTGGAAGTGTCTGAGAGTGGGAAGTGAATGAAAAACCAATCTTTATGGTGTTCAGTCAAGGAGATTTTGGAGCTATTATTTATAGTAGTTAGCTTACCTTGAGCAATACAGCTTGTTTGAAGGTTTACCATTCTTCCTAACTATGATGCCTACCATTTAGAAATCAAGATCAGGCTCGGTGAAAAATGGCAAATAGGTTTAATCTCACTAGCCAATAAAAGGATTGTTTGTGGACAGCTGAAGGGTTACCCTTAGCAGACTTTTGAGGCTATCTTTAAGTTCTCTGGGAAAGGAGCCCAAGTCCATTAGTGATGTTTGTCATGGGCAAAGGAGAGAGAAATGATGGTATAGCTGCCACATATGTGAAATCCCTGGGTAGGACAATTAAGCCTTTTGAAGGCACGGATAAGGGAGAATTTTGAAATAAGTCCAGGTTGCAGTCAGAGTTACTTTTCTTATGGTAACAATATAATTTACAACTGCAATAATGTAATTATAGATTCAACCCTAAATCCCAGCACAGTGCTTGGGTCTTAAAAGATATTCAGTAAATTTTTGTCAAATGAATAAATGAATAAATAGAGATTACTAGTATTTGCCTATTGTTAAGAGAAAATTCTTTTAAAATAAGTTGGAAAGAAAGATTGCACGTTCACACATGCTTTCTGATTATTTTTTGTGCTGTCAATTATGAGAACGTGAGCTCCATGCAGACAGAAATCTTTGCTTTGGTCCCTGCTGTACTCCCTACCCCTAGAATAGAGCCTGATACCTTGGAAGTGCTCAATTAAATATTGGTTGAATCAATCAAATGAGGTTTATGTAAACTTTATTTTGGCTTTCATTTGTTTTCTAGAGGCAAAGGTCTCCTCTGCCATGTTTGTAGTTGACAGCACTTCTGTACTCAACACCACAGGTCTTGTTACTGGGCTGTTCGTGTTTAATTAGCTATTTATCCAAATCAGAAAAAGGTGTTATTCTTAATGTGGAATGGGCCTTGGAATCAAATTACAGAGACTACCACTTGGCTTCTTAATCTCTGAAGAATTTTATTCCATAAGCAAATAAAGTATTTGTGTAGCAGCATTATACAAATGCCCTATTGGTCCTTCCTGACAACTTGGGCTCCTGAATTCAGTAAATAAAGAAAAGTGTTAATAAACAAACATACACATTGTCAGTGAAGGGCATAGTTGCCTCATCCTATTATTTCATAGTTCTTAAAATATTCTAAATGCATATTAATCATGAGGTTTTTTCCATACTGAAAAAAGTGAAGAAGACTCAGTGCTATAATCACCTGCAGGGCCAGCTTCATGGGCATGCAATCTGCATAGATGCTCTACCCTTGATTAATGCTCTTAAAATTCTTAAAACTCTTTGTTTTAAGAATATTCCAAATTTTCAATTTGCAGTCCTGTAAATTATGTAGCCAGCACTGACCTGTGACATCTTCTAAAATAGACCTTACAGGTAAGCAGGGTTTTGCCTGGCACTGAACAGGTGCCCATTAACAAACGTTGTTATTTATTTATTTATTTATTTNGCACCTGACCAGTAAGGGGATCTGAACCCTTGACCTCGGTGTTACCAGCACCACACTCTAACCAAGTTAGCTAACTGGCCAGCCCCAAACATTGTTTTCTGAGTGAACAAATTGTTGATGAATTCAAATGTTTCAAGAGCATGTCATAAAAATACAAACACCTGTATCTAGCACTCAAGCAGAAGAGGTTCTTATTCAAACTAGAAAATGGAGGCAGAAAGAGTTAAGGGCAAGAAAAGGACATCAGAAGTTCCTTTCTTTCCAAATTCATGAAAATACAAGGCTGAACATAAGTCCATTGTCTATAAAGTCAAATAAAATAAAATAAATTGTTACTTGTAAAAGCAAATAATTATCTTTTAACTTTTGGAGTATTTGCTACAATATACTCAGAAACATTCAAGGGTTTATTAGACACTCCGTTGAAAACAGTTTTTGTTATCAAATTTAGACAGGCTCTTTTTTAATTTCAGTGGATACTATTTCTTCTGTGTAAATGGTATATTATAAATTATAATACTATTCTTTGGGATTTTTATAGAATCTTTTCTCTATGAAGCTTGTTGTTGGAAAAATATCATCTTCCTAACCTGCCTGATACTTGGCAACATATTGGCAGAAAATAAACCTGAAACTCAGAGAGACTGACATTAGATCAATAATAGAAATGAAAACAAATATCAAGCTTTTCAGTCCAACCTCAGAAATTTAGATGCACCACGTAGATGTGTTGTTTTCAGTACAGCACCACATATTATTTTATGCAAATTATAGTTCATACCAAATAAGTTAAAATTTGGCATGATCACCGTCAAACACTTTTTGAACAGCCATTGAGAATAGCACTGATCTCCATGCCATGGATTTGCTTTAGCTTGGAATGTAGTTTATTTGATGTTTACCAAACCATGTTGAAAGACTAATAGCTCTGCAACTGCCTGCTTCTCTTTGCCTCTGCAGTCCTGACCATCTGCTGAGATGACTTAAATAATGGGTTTGGTCACATTTCAGACCTATTATTTCTGTCTGGCATAGAATTACATTTCTGTGAAAGCAACAGTATGTGCATATGTTTAAACATTAAGTTTTGGTTTTATATTTAACTTCTCAATAATTTGACTAAGGTCAAGAATGATGTATCTGACTATTTTTATTAGATGCTAATTAATAAAATGTATTCTCACTAGAGAGGTATCATTTATTCTGGAAGAAATAAATGATCTCTTCAATCCTGGACTTGATGACTAACTTAATAGGAAGTTCCTACTACTACCTGACATTCTACTTTCAGAAA
>NW_007731365.1:58193-78884 GCF_000696425.1 Galeopterus variegatus | reverse complement strand
GGACTTGATGACTAACTTAATAGGAAGTTCCTACTACTACCTGACATTCTACTTTCAGAAATTGGCACTTTCAGATTAAGTTGAAATATTGGCATGCTGGCTGACGACTGCTACTAATTTCATTTTTAATGGAAAAATTTAACTAAAATGGGATACCATGCTGGCTGACGACTGCTACTAATTTCATTTTTAATGGAAAAAATTTAACTAAAATGGGATATTGATTTGATTTTCAAACTGTATTTCCTTGGAAGAGGTTTGTCTCATTTATTACAGATTAGAAGTTATTTGGCTGGCTGCTACACCTATACATTTCCTCTCTAAATGTTTTAAACAGAATTAATAAGTTTCAAGTTTATGATACACTCAGAATTAATAAGTTTCAAGTTTGTGATACACTTTAACAGAGTCATTAAATATAGGTCTTTTATTTGGGGTATTTACTATGAAAGAAATAAAATAAAAAACCTGACATCTAAAAATCTTAAAATATTAATATAATATATTTAATGTTTTATTGTTAATAATGCACATGTGTTTTTCTCTTAACTTTTATTCAATCTTCAATATTGCTTCAAAATGTGAAAGATGCAAAAGACCTAATTCTTTAACTTTATTCTCATTTGAGTTTATGTTCATTGCTCTGTAAATATAATCATCAATGGCATTTTCCCCCAGAGATAATAGGAGAATTTATTTTTTTTCCACTAATCCTATATCAGAAATAGAACAGAAAAAAAATAGGGCTAAGAATCAGAAAAGGGGCAATATGGTTTACATGAGATTCTGGAGAACTCCTATGTTGGACTGAAACTTCAGGCATGGATCACATACTGATGCAAAGACATTTTTTTGTATGGGAGCAAAGGGTAATAATAAAATAGGATAATTATTCTTATGCAAGGTAGATCAACGTAACTCCTCTCTTTCTGATGTTTGCAAATATACATTAAGGGATAACAAATAATTAGTAAAACCTTTTATGAAGCTCTTTTTTTAAAAGAAATCCCACTGATTTACTCTTTTGATAAGTATGTTTCTCTGATTTCTTTAGAGAGAGATTAGGACCTTTGTTTGCAAAAACAATTCAAAAGAAACACATAATACTATCTTGCCAGGGGTCAAGTTCTAATTGGGTTTTACCATGATGGAGGATATAATTCATTTTCACCAAGGGTCTAAAATCATGGGGGGGATTGTGAAGTTGGGGTGTGGGGGGCAGCAAAAGATTGGACATGCTCTTTTGTTGTTAAGCAGGAACTCTGGATTAAAAATTCCTCAGAGTAGCTCAGCTATTGTCAGGAACTCCACTTTCTGTCATCCAGTCCTCATGACCAGAGATATCAGCTTCTGGGCACAGAATCACTTGCATCACGGACATTTCCCATCCTTGGGCAGAAAGTTCTAAAGGGTGTGTATAAAAACCAAATATTGCTTGAAGTTTATATCTCATGGGAAATTCAGCCTGTGAAACACTTCACCAGTTCTGTTTCTTGATTTATCTTGAAGTTCTCATCTCATTATTATTTTGCAAATTAAAGTGTGTGTTGAGCTAGGGCTGGGTCTGGAGCTCACACACCCCTCAAGCCCATTGTCCAGACAGGGTCACAAACCCTTCACATGCCAGGCTGGTTCCCCAGACCCTCACACACAGGTCTATGAGCTAGGTAACTGGCAAAAAGGTCCTTGGAGCCATAGGTTGTAGAGCATGGCCATGTGAGGTGGACGCCTGAGGCAGTAAACGCCATCCAGATTGCAGTGCCATGCATGTGCACTAACTCCACCCACACATATGTGTGCGTGGAGTTAGTGCACATGCATGGCACCCCCAACCAGACCCAAGGTGAGGGGGCCTGATTAAATTATTCTATTCTCCCAACAATCCACCCTTTCAGGGTCCCTCACCATACAATCTACACATTCAGAATCTTCTGGTGATGTTCCCTTAGTGAGGATAAACGACCCTTATATTTACATAACCTATTGTCTGTTCAATATGCCTTAAGGCTTATAGTTCTGTCCTTTAGACACACATGTCCAGTTAGTAGTCACCATTGGTGTGATGCTCCATGGGAATCCTGCAGTCATACTGATGGGAAGTTCAATGGACATTCAGTAGACTGACACATTGATCATGGGACTCTGGTGTAGTGCCTGCAGCCAGAACACTATGGGCAAAAAGAAAGAAGGGTTATTGGTACCAATAGATTATCTGAATAGCTTCTGGGATGCGCTCATCTTACCTGGCCAGACCATTCCTAGGAATTTGACTGACAGCCCAGGTCCTTGCACTTTGGCTATGTTCACGACCCACCCACATTGTTCCAAATGACTTAGCAGCATTGGAGCTGCCTAAGTTAAAACTGCAAGAAAATCAGAGGTCAGTAATGTGTCATCAATGTAGTGAAACATCGTAACCATGCTGGGCCTAGTCCACTTAGCTAGGT
This sequence comes from Galeopterus variegatus, assembly GCF_000696425.1. Lineage (NCBI taxonomy): Eukaryota > Metazoa > Chordata > Mammalia > Dermoptera > Cynocephalidae > Galeopterus > Galeopterus variegatus. The sequence continues at coordinate 76,437 of NW_007731365.1, read as the reverse complement.
CCCCAGCCGCCAAACCATGGCAGATGGTTGGGCTATTCAGATAACCTTGGGGCAATACTTGAAAGGTCCACTCTTTTTTACTAATAGAGGCCAGATCGAGCATGTGGTTTTAGGTTTGGTAGCCAAATGAGCTCAATAATTCTGAAGCCCAGAATGGATTACATTTCCTGGACCAGTGAAAGACAGAAAAGATCAAGGCAGACAGAGACCCATAGGAGGAGCAGAAATGATGCTGCCCCCAGCAGCTCCCTCCCGAGAGGAAGACATTACACTCGCCATTCATATTCCAGTTGATTCTTCCCAGATCTACCAGTCAGATCTCTACCTTCCCAGGGATCTAGTAAAGGGTGGAGAGGGGCCAAGCCTGTGCTGAGGGATAATCCTCCTCATGTAAACTTTGAGTGGGAAAACATTATTCCCCTCTAAACTTGATTTATAAAGAAAGGCAGTGGCCAGATCATAATGAACCTTCTATGATAGCATGCAGATTTTATAGAAAAGGCCATGGGTATCTATAAAGAATTTCAAGAACAGAGGTAAGAGAAATAGATTTGTCTTTTAGAAAGATCATTCTGGAATGACATCCACTGTAGAGGATCACTGGGGATGGGGTTTGGAAAGGAGAACAGAGAGTTAAAAAAAAGGAGATTCCCTCTCCCCCCACCCCCCAAATCTTAGGATTGTGAGACTCAACTAAGATAATTGCCAGAAGATTAAGAATAGTATTTCTATTTGGGCATCTGTAATGTAACTATAGAATCATGGCCATCATCAAAAATCTACTCACACAATTCACTGATTTTTCAACCTATGCTCTGAGTTTTTTGCTATAAATACAGATTAATGTCAACATATGACTCTTTGAGGGCAGCTTCAGTTCCCTGAATAGAAATAGTTAAAGAAAGAAAAATTATTCAGATTACCTCAGAGTATTGTATAAATGAGTAACTAAAAAAGGTCATAATAAAACACATTAATGTAGCAAATATTTTTAATCCTTGCTTTGATAGTTGTAGAGAGTTGATACTTGGGTTGCCTGTGTAGTTTTTCATCTGAAGTGATCCTTAGAGTGCCATTATTTTGTATAGAACCCTCAGTTTAGTTATTGCCTGTGATCATAACACCAGTCAGCAGACATTGATGGGACCCTTATACTGGACACGTTAAATACATGCAAATTATTTATTTTTCCCAGGGAAAGCATTTCAAATGCCATTTCAGCCATTAAAACAGGGCCGGGGATTAAAATAAAATACCCAAGCCAATTATTATTTTTTTGTTAATACAAAATCACAATTTTTATTAAAACCTTCTATGTAAACATTCAAACAATGCAGAAAAGTATAAAAATATAAAGAAAATAAAAATAATATTTAAAAATACTTAAATTTCACATTAAAGAAATAACCAAAGTTTGAAAACATCATTTCACAAATCGTTCTATCCATATGTACAGATAAGTTTTTAAAAGTAATTATCTCTAATTACTTTTTAAAAATTACCTTTAAATATCTCCCTAAAGCTAAAGAAAAACAAAGGTTAGAGTACTCAACTTTTTCTTTGTTTATACTTAATTACATGCTTCCACTTTACACAGTGCTGTAAAAGGTAATGATATTAACTGGCATGTTCACACTTTCTCCTGCTTGCTTGTTTGGGCTTATACCTTGTCTTTTCTGTCTGAATCCCTTATGATTTTTTTTTTTTTCCTTTTTGTCTTTTTTCGTGACCGGCAACAGATCGCAACCCTCAGTGTCGCACCCGTACCGGACCAGGACCGGCAGTGGGATCGCAACCCTTGGTGTCGTGCCCGCACCTCGCTCAGCCAGTGAGCGGGAACCGGTCTGTATGTGGGATCCGAACCCTCGGTGGGAGCGCCGCCGCGCTCCCAAGCGGTGCACTGTAGCAGTGCGCCACCGGGCCGGCCCCCTTATGATTTTTTTTTAAAACTCCCCACAGTTTTGTAACTTTCCCTAAATGTATCTTGGAGTTGCTCATTTTGTATCAAATTTTTATATCAAATTTCCCAGGAACCCATCCTATCTGGATGTCTACTTTTTGTTCTTGGTATATAGTGAGCCATTTCAGTCTTCAAGTTCACATTTTATTTCAGTCATCTTTTCTTCTATATTTCTGAATTTTTCCCCTGATCCAGATGTTTTGTTCTCTGCATCATGATCACCAGTTATATATTAGACCACTTTGTCTCTCTTTCATACCTATTATCCTCTTAATAATTACTTTATTTTGTGTGATATTTTTATGCTTCGTTTTCCATCCTTAGCTTTGTTTTTCTTTTTCTTTTGAGCTTTTGAGCTCTGCTGTTCAGTTTTTCATGTTAAAAGATATATTATGCTGTTTGAATTAAAAAAAAAAATAATAGTGAATGATTGGTCTAAATTCTTCATCTCTGTATGGGTTTTTCATCTCCCTCCCTCCTTTTGCTCCCTCAGTCATTCTTGAAGCTTTTATGCTTAAGACCTAGAATGATTATTTTCTGTTTTCTACTCATTTTTGATGAGACTAGTTATCTGCTGAACAATAATAAAGGAAGGTGTGAAGGAAGGGGTGCTGAAGAGATGCATGCATTTAGAAGTGAGACTTTTGTGTTGTTCTTTTGACACAAAGAGGAATTTGGTTGTGTCTCCCACTGTGTGAGTGTGAACCACACAGTGGGAGACACAGGGTTCACTTAGCCTTTTGTGCCTCCTCTGTCTCACCTAGCATGCAGTCTACGTAGTAGACCCTTAAATAGATTTTGAAATGAACATTTTTTGGAACTGGTAAAGGCAAAGAAAATGAGATTTTACACAAGTTGTTCTTAACCCTTAATTTCAAAGATATGCACACAATCACACAACAATTATATTACAGTTCAAAGAGGTTGGATGGAAGAAATAGTGGCAGCTGGGGACAGCTCAACCTATTTTCTAATTGCTTTAAAATTTATAAATTCATTTTTATCCAAATTGCTGTATGGAGGTTGACTGAAAAGTGTTTATGATTTGGATGCCTCTTCCTCCTTTCCAGAGCTTGATTTCTAGCTTTGTGTAACTTACAGTTAATGAAGTCACACATCTGAGAGCAGCAGTGCCTAGCAACACATTGTTTTTAATTCCCAGAGAGCCTAACATTGCCAGAGCTGACAACACAAACTAATAATGGTCTGCTTTCGGTTCAGTTTAACCAGGCTTATTTGGAACTTGATTGACATCTTAAAGGGGGTGAGAGGAAGCCACAGATCCCAAGAGGGAAAGTCTGGGATTGCCTTTCACTGTTCTGGAGAGAAAGTTTCTCCTCCTAAATGGTCAAGTGCCCCAGAGTTGTCATGACATCAAAACTCCCTTTAAAAAAAGGTGTTTGGGGAAGTCACATTCCTCTCTTTAACTTTTTTTTTACTCATTTCCACAATTACCAATTAAATTTTGCAAACATTTCTCTATTCATTAGAGAAGCAATATATTATGGATCAAAAGCCTAGAGAGTGGCTTCTCTAGGAAACAGTTACTGACAGCTCTATAAGGAAGAGAAATTTACAATTCTTTCCTGCTAATAAAAGAAATGTGTATCAACTGTGGAAAATTTTATCAATACCAGAATGTATAAAAAAGAAAATAACATCTAGGAAACAGTTACTGACAGCTCTATAAGGAAGAGAAATTTACAATTCTTTCCTGCTAATGAAAGAAATGTGTATCAACTGTGGAAAATTTTATCAATACCAGAATGTATAAAAAAGAAAATAACGTTCATCTTTATCTCACTCTTTGGAAATAAATACTTTAACATTTTGGTATGTTTCTGCTTAGCCTTTCTCTTATGTGCCTATTTTATACATCAAGATTATTTTGTCTGTGCAATTCTTGATTGGGCTGGCTTTTTCACTGAGCATCATAAACATATTCCCATACTCTATGTTCTTAGGAAACATAATTTTTAATTACTGAGTAATAATATGAATAAGTGTATATCTAAAAATTTATTTGATTCCCCTATTGTTGCCTATTTATGTTGTGTCTACTTTTCTTTTTGCTATTATAAATAACATTGCAATAAAAAATTTGTGGGTCAAAAATATTTGCCTAAAATTTGAATTTTTTTCTTTAAGGAAGATTTCTTTTTCTTTTTTTTTTTTTTTTGCGCTATGCTCAACCAGTGAGCACACCGGCCATCCCTATATAGGATCTGAACCCGCAGCCTCGGCTCCACCACCAGTGCCGCACTCTACCGAGTGAGCCTCAGGGTCGGCCCTCGTTAAGGAAGACTTCTGCCTTACTCAAGAAATATAAATATATTAAACCATTCTGGGAAATATTTATTGACACACATTTATTCCAACTTTCTAACTTGTCCTTATGACTTAGGATTTGTTATTGGAAGGACTTGTGTATCCCTGAAATGTCATTAGATTTCCGTACATCAGGCAGTTCATTTGTACCATTTAGAGATGTGTGTGTGCATGCACGTGTGGATGGACGTATGTGTGTGTAATGACTAAACCAGTGTTTGTCAAACTGTTTTACATGAAACATTAGTTCTGTGATGTGTCAAAGCATGTGCTGACGGGCAAAAATGGTTTACATTCAAATAAAAGTAGAGAACAGTGCCGTAAATGCTGTTACATTTGCCTCACTGAACTACTCGCCCATGGCTAATACCAGCCCCAAAAGAGCACCAGTTTATTGTATGGAGCTGAAATAGCTTCTAGTTTAGTACCTCAAGCAACTGTGCCTTGGGGCTGGCAATGTGAAATACTGCTCGTTCAAATGTGGAATGCTTTTCAGAGCCTGTGGGAAGTTGGACAGCAAAGAAAATTTTGATGCTCTCTGACTGATCTTGCATGGACAGGTATGAGATGAAGATAGGCATGTTAGAAGGCTGCTGTGTCTTTCAGTTCAAAGAGGGGCCCACTGAGATTAATTGGATCAAGTCTCAAGGGACTGTACTGAGATGCATAGACTGTCAGTGTGTCTTCTTCATATTCCTGTTCACATATTAAGTTGGAGAGAACCATAATTCCACCTAAGGAAAAGCAGATATTAATCAACTAGTTCACTGTTATATTTTCCCACATAGTAGAAGGATTTGCATCCTAAGCAGATGAAAGATCAAGGATGTTGTCTGCTATTTAGAGATGTTTCTTCTTATTTGGTAATATTTTTACTTCTTTATGGTATTTTGGAATGGTGCATTTCTGTATACTTTGGTGTAAGCACATCTATGTCTCTATTACAGTAAAATGGTTTCAAAAGGTGGCAGCAATGATATTCTTGCTTCTTTCCACAGGGAACTAGTTGGAGGAATAGTTTTTGGTTATATACAAAAATCTTATATTGATGGTGGCTGCCAAGAAATGAAGGGCATTATTATTTATCAAGAAAACCTATTTAATATTTGTGATGCATATTGTTTTAAAATTCCTCAAAGGAAAAGAAGACTATTCATTAAATAATTCACTATAACACTCATTATAAAAACTAACATAAAATTAATCAGACCTTTGTTTTAACCAGAAACACTTCAACACTTCTTACTTATTTATAATACATTTGCATTAGCTATAGAAACTGAAAAGTCTTTTTTTAAAATTAAAAAAAAAAATTGTTATTGCCAGATTAGTTTCTAGGAAGTTCAAGCATTAGGAAATAACAAAGAGGTTGATAGATGTGTCATAAAAAGGAAAACTATAGCAGAGATGATGGAAAGTTCTCAGAGAAAAATTATAGGTAAGAGAATTATCCTTAATGTTTTAGAAGTTTCTTCTGTTCACAGGATTTGTTTCCCTTTAATTTCCACTTTTTTATCCTACCTCTGTTCTTTGGAGCTATATGGAATAGGCCTCTTTCTTTTCCCAATAATATCCCTTCATCTACTTGAGAACAGCCACCATTATTCCCAGAGTGCATTCATATTTGTTTAAAGTATTTCTTTCATACACCATGTACAGATACCTATAAAATTTGTCATGTATATTCATATGCAGCACTTTATGCTATTAGACAAATGATATTATTTTAGATAATCATTCTTGGAAATAATTTTTATGCCTCAGTCAAATCTTCCTTTATAGTCCTTCTTAATAATTGAGAGAACATAGATGTGTTTATATATGTTTTCACCCATTTCTGTGAGTCAAGGAGTCAGGAATAGACATTCTCTAAGGCCCTTCTTTTCTGATGGCGCCCGGGAACCAAACTCTTACTCCCCTACCCTCACTCCAGTTCTCAGAGACTTACTGGCTCACTAAAATCCTCTTTTGAAATTTGAAGACCCCATTTCTGTGAGTCAAGGAGTCAGGAATAGACATTCTCTAAGGCCCTTCTTTTCTGATGGTGCCTGGGAACCAAACTCTTACTCCCCTACCCTCACTCCAGTTCTCAGAGACTTACTGGCTCACTAAAATCCTCTTTTGAAATTTGAAGACTAACAATGCCCAACACTATTATTGCCTAACTTGTTTGTCTATATTTACAAATGCCTGAATACCCAGTTTAGAGATAAGTTGCAAGGCACACTTCTTCACAGATCCTCTTACCAGTGTGGACATTTCAGTTTCCAGAGACTCAGACAGAAACTTATTTGTGTGAAGCCCCATCAAATGAACTCAGCTCTTCTCTCATTTGCTCACGGCTCCCATTTTGTTTTACTAAACCCATTTAAAATTTTCACAAATCTCTGGACTTCATCAGGCTGCAGCTGATGCAGATTTTTAAAAGAGATAACATTTAAAGGAAATTTTATCTCCGAACAGCTCTTTGAAGTTAAATAATACATGTAAGGCCCAGGGATTGTTTTTAAATAATTTAGGTGGTGATATTCAAAAAGAAGAGGTGGTTTGAAGTCAGAAGTAGAGGTCAGTAATAGCTCAAACACCTGTAAATTTTTAAATGATTAGGAAATTACTGAGAAAAGACACATCTGCATTCTTAGAAATAGAACTTAGAGAATAAATTGTGTTTGGGTCATTTTTTATGTGACTGTAATCTAACAAGTTACTCGTTATATACAGAAAGTTGCAGGGCTAAATAATGTACCCAGTTTTTTTAAAAAAAGACACCTAAGGATTTAGCAACCTTGTAGCATCAGTGATGATTTCCTGGATATATGGTTCTTAGTTGTAAGCTAATTCTCCTCACTCATGGAAACAGTGGAGGGGGTGCTCAAGATATCTTCGCCCTGTCCCTAAAACTCTGGGAGCTATGGGAGGGACAGTGTTGAAAAGAAATTAGAGCCATGGACCATGGAATCAGACAGCTTGTATTCAATAATATTCTATGGTACGAATATAGCACATTTTGTTTATCCATTCATCAGGTGATGGACATTTGGAGTGTTTACACTTTTTGCTGTTATAAATAATGCTGCTATGACCATTTCTGTACACGTTTTTGTGTGGACACATGTTTTTATTTCTCTTGGGCAGATACCTGGATGTGGAATTGCTGGTTCATATGATAACTAAGTTTAACTTTTTGAAGAACTACCAAACTCGTTTCCAAACAGTATCATTTTTCAATCCCTCCAGCAATGTAGGAGCGTTCCAATTTCTCTACATCCTTGCCAACATGTGTTATTGTTGTCTTTTTGATTATAGCCATCATAGTGGGTATGAAATTATCTCTCATTGTGATTTTGACTTGCATTTCCCTGTCAACCTAGGAAAGGAAGCTGAGGCACTGACAAAATATCTGAGAGTTTACTGGAGCCAATATAATATGTGTGACTGCAGCCTGGAAGACACAGCCAAGTTGCTTTGGAATGGGCTTTGATTTGCAGGTTAGTTTTCAATGTTTTTACAATCAGAGAGAAAGGGGGAGCAAAGGGGAAGTGAGGCGATAGCCCCTTAATCAGTACATTAGGTTTTTCATTGGTTATGTAGTATCATATAGGCTAATGATTGAGTCTCGGTTACATTCTATGTACAGATTTATGAGTAAGGATCACAAGATTCATTATCAGCATTATTAAGTCAATGTGTAACCTTTCCAGGCATTGATTGATAAGTCTAGTTTAAGAATGAGAACAAGACAAGGATGCCCTCTCACCACTTCTATTTAATGTAGTATTAGAAGTCCTAGTTAAAGCAATCAGGCAAGAGAAAGAAATTAGATGGAAAAGATTGGAAAAGATGAAGACAGACTTCCCTGTTTGCAGATGACATGATCCTATATACAGAAAGACCTAAAGACTATCAAAAAACTCTTAGAGCTGATTAACAATTTCAATAATGTTGCAGGATACAAAATCAACACCCAAAAGCAAGTAGCATTTTTATTCTCCAGTAACAAACTAGCAGAAAAAGAAATCAAGAACATAAGCCCATTTGCCATAGTCATCAAAAAAATAAAATACCTAGGACTCACTCTAACCAAGGAGATGAAAGATCTGATGGCAAATAATATTGAGCATATTTTCAGATGCTTATTGGTCATTCATGTTTGCCTGTTTTTCAATTAGATTGTTTTATTCTTGTATTTATACATATGGATATATATACATGCACACACATGCAAGAATACAAGACACATACATATATACACACATTTTTGCTAATATACCGAATTACATTAATCACGTTTCTGAGTTAACCCCATTTACACATGAATTTATTCTTTTTATTATTATCATTTTATTTGCATTTATTTTTTAAAGATATTTTTATCTATGTTCATAAGACACAATAATCTGGAGCTTAATTTTCTTATAATGTCTTTTTCTGGTTTTGTTATTGCATTCATTCTGGCTTTTAAGCTTAGAGTAGCCTTTAATCTATGCCTAGTTTAGACCTACTATTAAGACATATCCCTTCTGAAGTTTCTGAAGAATGCCCAGGTGTTCAATGAGGATTCCACTGTCTGGCTAGTCAAATTCAGATGTCTCCTCGCCCCATGTGAACTCTTGTTCAGATTTCACCTCCCAGGTTGTATGCCCAGGCTCATGGCATTCTATCCTCTGCATCATGGCCTAAATTCAGCAAGAATGAGGGAGGCCGCCATGTGTATCTCCAGAGTTCTCCTCTTTGCAGTGCTTTGCTTACTAGAACTCTGCCCTTTGAATTGCAGCCACCCAGCCTCCTTGCACTCAGATTGCTGCCTTCTCAGCATAGCGAGACATCTATGCTCTGCTTCTGAACTCTCTCCTTGGGTAGTGCCTTGAGTAGAAAGTTGGGAAGATTGTAGGGACCACCTGTTTGCTTCTCTTTTTCAGCATCCTATGTTGCCTGTTGTTTAATGTCTGAACTCAGTTTTTAAATGTATTTTGTCCAATTTTGTTGTCATTGACTACGAGAGGGTAAGACCGTTCTTTTTTTTTTACTCTGTTGCAGTCAGAGGCAGAATTCCAGTGTCCTACTTTTTGTTGTTGTTTAAAATCAATTGAGTTAAGCACAGCGTCTGATCCTGTACTCTTTGAATGGAGTGAATGAGACACTGCATGAATGAATAAACGCTGGGTATTTTTCTAATCAAGGGCCAGTATGTGCCATCTTCTTTGAAAGAAGCCATAAAGAGACATCTGTTCATCAATTGGACAGTCACTGAATCCAAAACCAGTTTGGTTAAATGACAAGGCTTAGAAACATGACAGGGATCCCTTATGAGTTGGCAATTTGTTTACCTAAAGATTCAAACATTATTTACAAATTGATGAACGTGTTTTGGCTATTATTTTTTTAAAGTCTAGTTAGGCTTATTAAACCACTTTTTTTTCCAACTTCAGAAATAGAACATGAATAAAACCCAAAGAACCTCCTAATTTATTTGGATATAAGAAGAACAATTTTATACAATTTTAGCAGTAGGCCTAATTTAAGATTGAAAAGGAGAACTAAGTTCAGTATGCCCTCAAGTAGGAATACTGACATTTTATTTTATGGGCTCAGAATAACAACAATTAAATTGATCCAATCAAATGTTACAAAGATGACACTGATGATCAACATCATAAGGGCATGTATTTCACAACCATAATTTCGAATCATAATGAGAATTTATATTACTTGCCCCCTCTGTTTTGTCTATTTTCTTTCATGAGTATAATAAGCAATTATAGAATGATTGCTTGAAGTTATTAGAGTTTAGCCTGTAAATATAAGTTACTAAAGCAAACTGGTCTTTTAGGGAGTTAGACTGTTGACTTTGGCCACTGATCAACACAATACACCAACCATTAGTCATTCAGTGTATTCCTGACATTGAAATGTAATGGAAATATACTATAAAAATCATTAATGCGCTTTTCTCTTTTGCCTTTTTGAGTATAAGACCTTTGCCCTAGTTTCCCAAAGGTAGGCATTGCCTGGGACTATGTTTAGAATTGATAGTATAGAATACAAAGAGCAAGACTTAGTTATTATTCAGCTTCTGACATTAAAATAAAATTATGCTATGTGTTAATTCTACACATCTTACCACAGCCTTGAAAGAGGGTTGTCAAAATGTCTTTATTCCCTTCTTTAGTATATTAAAGCTAGGTTTGAAATACTCTGTTCACAGTTTTCTCCAACAGTGTAAAGAAGACACTCCTTCCTTCTATGACTGGCCTTCTCCAATTGGAGGAGGATATGACTTAAGGAAAATAAAAGAAAGCCTCTCCCCATCATGGCTGGTCCAGGGATTTGAATGAAGAAAGCTGAAGAGAAAAGAAGATACTAAAACATTTAGATGCATGTGTCCCACTTTCCATTTGGGATCCTGGTGAGGGTTAAACTTGGGTGGGTTGGGGCTCATGAATTTAGGGGGATCACTCAAATTGAGGCTCTTGATCTAGCATTTATATGAGCTTCTGGGAGGATACTACCCACATTAATGTTAGTGGTGCACCATTGATCAGATGGAAACTTTGAAGTTTACATTTCCTGAGCTGACAGTCAGGGAGCATTACAAAGGGCAAAAAATCTCAACAGCACGTGCTGAGGTGGACAGCTCAATCAGAGGGCAGATAGGAGAAGAGTTGTAGACTTAGGAGTCTGCAGCCAGCAAGAGCTGAAAGCAGGCTGAGTTGGTAACAGTAAGATGGCTGATGTTTCCTATGTATGCTTCTAGAGCAAAAAGGCTGACTCATGAATTCCCAGCTCTAAACTGTAACGAAAGAGGCTAGCAGAGTCCATAGTGACCAGTCAACAAAAGCCATTGTCTTGTGGAACACTGAACAACAGTGTGCACAAATATGAGGGTTAGCATGAAGTCATTTCCACCAATGATATGAGGACAGCAATACCCACAAAGACATCTGTGCTATTCATTCTACGCTTCTCTACTCATGCAGATCCCTTAGAGAGAAAGTTACAGGGAGGAGGAGAATATTAGAGACACAGCATTTTTATCCAGAGAAAATGAACCCTGTACAGACTGGGCTAAGCTTTAATTTGGACTGGACAGTTAGTTAATGTTTCCCCTCGCTTACTAGAGGGTCAAACACAGGGATTATTTGTGGACAGGAGTGTGTCAGGACAAAAATGAAAAAATGTAATTTCCTCTGCATGTTTAACCTGAATCAAAAGAAATTACTTAATTAATTATTTACAGTTTTAATGTAAATTTCAGACAAATTATTTGAGTTAGTTTCATTGAAAACATAAATCTAAAATGTACAGAGTACTGTTTGATGTACTCAGAAAATGCATGCACGAGTGGCATCCTGTTCTGCCACCATCTGCCCTCTGTTCTTCCCACCCCCATCACACAACATCATCACTGATCACTCGGAAGGTTGGGTTTTTCTCAGACAGGAAACAGGCTTTGCAAATCTTTCAGCATGGTCCTCTAGGCAGTAATCAAGTTGGTAGGGGAAAAGAAATTGATTTTGCCATATAATGAGGAGTCCAAAGATCTTTAAGGTATGGTCTGTGCCTTCAAATGCATATTTTAATCAAGAAGATAAGTTACATATAAAGGTTGACTAGTAAACCAGGTACCATATGACACATGGATGTGTAAATGGTGGAGTAAGTAAATGCTGCAGGATTTCACAGAAGGAAGAGAAAATGAGCCTAGGAGTATTAAGAAAATATTCATTAAAGATGTGGAATGGAGTTCTGGTCAAGATGGCAGAATAGACAGTTCCCAGTGTCACTCTCTCCCTCAAATCAACCAATTTACAACTATGAAAATGTAGCATCAGCCACGCTGGGGCCACTGGAGCTCAGGGGAAGAGGAGAGACCCATGGAGTTCATGAAGATGGGAAAACCACAATGAGAGGAAGAAAAAACTGTTCTGAGGGTTTTGGGCTGTGGCTGCTTTAAGGCTGGAGCTGCTGAGCACATGGAGCAAGAGCCAGCAGAAGCTGCAGCTGTGCCCTTCAGATGGAGTTACTTGGAGGAGGCAGGGGAGAAGATGACCTTGGCAGCCCCCGGGACAGCAAGACCACTAATAGGGTTCCCATGGACCCATGCAGGAGCGAGGAGTCAGAACAGCTGAAAAAAAGGGAAACATTCAGAGGCCAGTGAGTCATCACAAGGGACCAGCACAGGGCCCATCCCATTGGAAGTGTTTGTAGCACAGGCAGTGGGGGAGACAGGCCCACAGGGAGAACACTGGGACACAGCAAGGACAGCTGACCCCCCACCTAATCAGCACAGGACCACTCAGAGGAGTCTGGTTGGGAATGCAGAAATGCATGGGGTGCAGATTAATGAAAAGATTCAGGCCCAGATCAGAGTTTCTACAGCCACAATGGCTGAAAAAATGGAGCCACTCAGAGGCCGGTGAGTCATTGCAAGGGACTGGTGCATGGCCTGTCCCATGGGAAGTGTTTGCAGCACAGGCAATGGGAGAGACAGGCCCACTGGGGGAACAGTGGGCGCAGCAAGGACAGCTGATCTACATCCCAGTCAGTGTAGGACCACTCATAGGAGATTGGTCAGGAATATAGAATTGAATGGGGTGCAGTTTGATGAAAAGACTCAGGCCCAGATCAGAGTTTCTACACAGCCCAGGTGCACCAAGTCTCTGGAGAGCTGGAAGTACCTATAAAGTCAAGTGTTATAACCTGTGCTGTACAAAAAGCCTTCCCTAGGGAAGCAGCAGCAAAACAGCAATTTATCTAAACCACACGACTCAAGTACTGGTCCCCACAGGATGTTCCCCCACTTTAGAAGTAAGCAAAGGATACAAAAAAATTAGTTCTGGCTCAGACACACTGCCAGCCCCTCGGGTCCACCCCCCACAACCATACACACCATGCCAGTGCCTCAGAGCCCACCCAGGGAACGTAGGCATGGAGAAATGGAGAAAGGGACCGGACCCCCTTCCCACAACCAGGCACAATGTGCCAGCATCTTGGGGCCCGCCCAGGGACCCAAGGCATGGAGTCAGGTCAGACCCCTCCCCCCCCCAACCAGGCACACTGTGCCAGTGCCTCGGGGCCCACCGGGGGACCCAAGACATGGAGAATGGGACTGGATCACCCTTCCACAACCAGGCATACCACCAGCACCAAGGAGCATGACACAAACATCACCTCCATGTGAGTAACCCACCACAGCCTCCACAATAACCATGGCTGCCACAAAAGTGGCTTGATGCCACAACCACCATGCAGATGGTCCACCAACCACTGGAGTGCATTGACACAGGAGAGTCACCAGCTGAGATAAAGAAAAGAAGAGGATGTCTATCTCTGCAAAGCCCATTTCAGAGTGACAGAAGGAGCATCTGCTCTATGATAATATTGGGGGATCTGATCACACCTCTCAGCATTGGACAGATCGTCTATGCAACAAAGCAACAGAGTAACCATTATTCTTTCAGAAGGAGAGAAGAAATCTAGGGTAGTTAGAGGGGGGAGGGGGAGGAGGGAAGGGGTGGAGTGAGATTGGACAAGGGTCATAAAGAATAAGTATGATTTGTAACAATATATATGCAGGTAATATTGATTTGATAAACATATCTCAGCATTGAAATCCAAAAATATGTATAATCAATTTTGATTCAATAAAAGAAATAAATTTTAAAAAAGATGTGGAATGGGTACAAAACTATGCTCTCTACCCTAAGTGAATCATTGTGCAATATATGCATGTATTGAAACAACACACCATACCCCACAAAATGAATATAAATAAAATTTTTAAAAAATGATGTGGTTTTTGGTTCCCGCTCACTGGCTGAGCGAGGCGCGGGAGCAACACCGAGGGTTGCGATCCCGTTGCTGGTCCTGGTCCGGTACGGGGGCGACACTAAGGGTTGTGACCCGTTGCCGGACACAGAAAAAGACAAAAAGGAAAAAGAAAAAAAAAAATGATGTGGTTCTTCAGGTACACCATGAAAGACATTTGGAAAGATGGAGAGAATAAAGGAGGAAATTGATATCATGAGTGGCCCTCAAATCCTCAAGTACACTAGACTCTGTCAAGCATGCATTGTAAAAAGCATGTTCAGATCTGGGTTCAAAACCCCACTCTTCCACTTACTGTGTAAACTTGGACAAGTGACCTCAGCTCTTTGAAACAAATTTCTTCACCTGTAAAAATGCAAACCATCATACCCAAATCACAGTATTTTTCAGGGTTAAATTAAATAACTGAGAAGGCACCAACCAAATTCAGTGCCTGGGGCATAGCTCACCAATGTAATCTAACTCTCTTTCCTTTCTGCTTACCATTGTCTTTCATCTCCTTTGGCTCAGCGATTTTCTTTTATAGAAGATTTTGTTACATGTAGAGTCTCCCCTTTCCACTATTACTTTCATCAAACCTTTCCAATTCCTCTTATGTTAAAAATTCAGAAAGGGTCATTTTGAATAAAGCCTTCTAAAAAAGAACCACAAAACGAAGAATACCTAATTCCACTGCTACGGTTTTAAATAAATGTAACATTCACACTTTTCATAAAGCTCTACCTTAAACCCAAACTACAATATGCTATTTCTCATCAGTACAGTAGTTAAAACGATTGCATGTAATAGAGATTTTGTGTTACAGGCATTACATTTTCCTGTCATCTGTGAATGTGGTTATTACATTTTGTTGGCTATTTTCTGTTTTTTAAACTGCACATTGTATGAGGGATTTAGACACAGAGTAATTCAGTCTTGTGGCTCTTGTCATAACACTGTCAGGTCAGAGAAACCTGAGCCTGGCTGGTCCAGTATTTGCTTTACTTTTTCCTAGCTCTCAGGCTAAGGTGGAGGTGAGGAGTTATGCAGGAAGTAATGAATTGTTGAGTTCAGGTTATAATTAATTTGATGATGTAACTTCCCATAATCAAGTTTTTGCTGGAAATAAGAATCCACCTGCATTCTGAACCCTGTATGTTAATCCATAAATGATAAAATCATATTTCCTCAAAGTTTTGCAGAATGTCCACAGGACCTGNCAGTCTTGTGGCTCTTGTCATAACACTGTCAGGTCAGAGAAACCTGAGCCTGGCTGGTCCAATATTTGCTTTACTTTTTCCTAGCTCTCAGGCTAAGGTGGAGGTGAGGAGTTATGCAGGAAGTAATGAATTTGTTGAGTTCAGGTTATAATTAATTTGATGATGTAACTTCCCATAATCAAGTTTTTGCTGGAAATAAGAATCCACCTGCATTCTGAACCCTGTATATTAATCCATAAATGATAAAATCATATTTCCTCAAAGTTTTGCAGAATGTCCACAGGACCTGTGGACTTACCAACAACTGTTAAGAACAGTCAGAACAGTCAGTTTATAGCCAAATAGTGTTATATACAGTGTAGCAGGTTGGGTTATGAATTGAAAGATGAACACACACACACACACACACACACACACCCCTCTCTCTCTCTTTCTCTCTCTCTTCTTTCTTCCTGCGTCTCTCTCTCCTCCTTTCCAGGAATACAGAACGTAAAGGAAGTGAAATAGCTGGACATAGAACAGAAATAGGAGGAGTATTTTTTATAAGATCTTTCTCTTGCCTTGGATTCTTTATGCTTGTATCATTCCTGGACAGTTAGAATCCAGCTAGGGTTGGGAAAGACGCTGAATTATTGCTACTTACCTGCTCCTTTCTAGTTAAGCTTACATCTCATAATTAACATGAATAATTTATATGTTTCTGTTTAAAGAATTGTTTAAGTATATCAGGCTCTCCTGGCTGATGAACCAAACTTAGAACTAGCAATGCTAACTGGTGTAAAAAATGGAGACAGTGCCTGAATGTCTCTAAAAAATACCTCTGCATGTGGTTTCCAAATGTCCCAGAATATGTGCCTCCTCTAACCACTCCTAGACACAAAAATCGCACTTTTCTTTTTTATCAACATGTCTGGAGCTTCCTGGAATGGAAAGGTGAAAGTGTGTTGCTGAGAGGTGGTGCAATATTACAAGAACCACTAAGAATTTATAGTTTGCCAATTGGTTAAGAGTTTGTCAACTGGTAAGCCTTTGAGATTAAAGGCTCAGAAATGTACTTTCAGATGTTTCTGGTTTCTGGGCTTACATGAAGTTTTGGACTTTTTCTCTTGCTTATCAGTGAAAGGGCCTTATTTCTGGGGTGTTTTCAAGTTTCTCATGTGCTCAGGATAGTTGTGGTTTTAACATCAATCCCTGGAACAGTGTTTTCCAAGTGCTGGTATAAAGTGACTGTTACTAATAAGAGTTTTAGTGGTTTAAGGAAAAAATGGGAAATCATTGATCTCTCAAAGTTATAGGAGCAAAATTTTAGGGGTCAATGAAATCTTAAAGTCAGGAAATTGTTGCCCTATAGTATACTAGGACAAATGAACAAAAGGATAAAAAAGATCAAACAACATTTTAACTAACTTTTTACAGTAGCCTGGAGACAAGTGGGGAAGTTCTAGAACCAGCAGCTACTCTCTAGTCTTAGCACAGAGCAAGCAAGATATTCTTTAAGTGTTAAGATTTTAAATATTGGGCAGGAACATTGACCACTGTGAGCTAGAATATATGATGGAGTGTAAATTAGATAATATTTCAGACTTTGCTTATGTAAAAACAAAGATAAACCATGAATTTTCAAAATTCACTTCCCACTGTGAGCTAGAATATATGATGGAGTGTAAATTAGATAATATTTCAGACTTTGCTTATGCAAAAACAAAGATAAACCATGAATTTTCAAAATTCACTTTCAAAGTTTTCCTAGTGGGAGTGAACTCCGGGGAGGGTTTTACAACGGTAATTAATTGGTAGATGCAGATAGTGTCTCTGGCATCACTGGACCATCAATCAACACGTATAACATTTACCCAGAATTCTGTCTGCTTTTATATTGCTTTTGATTCACTTACTCCATTCCACATAACCTGTGCATGGCTGTTACTTGATATTTCTCCACTCTTACAGCCCCGGACATGCCTACTGGACATGACTAACAGCCAGAGTATCTATGATTTTCTATTTGACACAGGCCTATAATTTTGAACTTCAAAGTCCCAAGTGAAAGTTCTCTTACTTGATTTTCTTTTTTTTTAGACTATCATGCATGTCCAGGCAACCACCTCTTATTGTCTAGTTTCATGATCTGTCCAAATAACGCAATTCACTGCTGATATATCATTTATCAATATATTGCTCAGTTAAGTCTCCTGAGTTGGGTGACTTTAATAATGGTATCATAGACAAAGTGGCATTCCAGGCAGGAAATACCCTTCAGAGCTATGTCTTAAGCAATTACTTGGGTTGCTATTTTCTGTCTTTGTAATGACTAATATCAGGAGGTCCTCTTAGGTAGCTGGAGGTTCATGAAGCACAGTGCCTAGATCTCAACAGATGTAGCAACAAGAACAATAACTGTACTCTGTTTACTGTGTACTGTTGTATTTGCTATTACTAAGTGCATAATATGTTGTACTTTGCATAAATCTTTTAAAGACCCTATGAGGTAGCTGTTATTATTATTATTGCCCTCATTTCACAGATGTGGAAACTTAGGCATAAAAAGTTAAGTAATTATCCAAAGAGTCAGTGAGTGGTGGAGCCCAGTTGTTTGCAGAGTGAAAATACTGAAGCTGTTGCCTTCGTTGTTGACGGTAGTAGTGCAACCTTCACATAGAAAGGCAGATTGTGGCTATTATTACATTTCTAAGCTACAGTAAAACAAAGGATAAGAAATGTTGTTTATTATTTGCTTGTTATTCCAATTGTTTTTTGTCTCTACTTAAATCCCTGTATGACTTACTAAAGAACATTACAATAAATGTAGACTTTTCGTGGAGATTTTGGGAAGGACCTAACTTGTTGAGAGGAAAACAGTAGACTTGAAGAAACAAAACTTATGCATTATAGAAATGAGCTACTGAAAAGGCATGTGTGTAGTTCTTCT
>NW_007731365.1:55158-57933 GCF_000696425.1 Galeopterus variegatus | reverse complement strand
GAATAAATGTCTCTTATTTATGAATGACTACTTCTGGCTTCTTATATATCCAATTTCGTCAAATTTTCTTTTAAATGGAAATATATTACTTGTCATTACCTCTAAATTTCATTAAATTTTTCTAAGTTCAATTCTAAATTTTTTAATTTAATTAGTGATTTCTAAAATTTCTAAATTTTATTGAAGTTTCACTAAATTTTATTAAAATTTGATTTCAATAAAATAATTAAAAGTTTGGAGAAAACGCTTCCATCATTAAAGCACCTTGCCTCCCATTTTATTTTAAAAATTCAAACATCTTTCTTTCTCTGTGGTATTCAGTTGAAGAATGGTCTCTGGAGTCCAGTCATTTTCATTTTTCCTTTGTTCATCTTTATTGGCCCCTAGAATACAGTGCCCTATGGTCCAGGGATTTTTTTTCCCTTGATTTTGTGACAGAAGCCTATTCATATGTAATTATTACACTATTTTTTTTGATTGACCAGTAATCTCTGATGATTGTTATAGGTAAATTTAATGCAAAAACAGAAAAAAAAAATCAGATTTTATTTCCTTGCATCAGATAAGCTTTGCTTTACTATTAGAAAAATACTATTTTTTTTGATTGACCAGTAATCTCTGATGATTGTTATAGGTAAATTTAATGCAAAAAAAGAAGAAAAAATCAGATTTTATTTCCTTGCATCAGATAAGCTTTGCTTTATCTGATGCAAGAAAAAATTTTAAAGTAGTTTGGTGCTCTGTCCTTTATAGAGCTCCATTTCTTGCAACTTCATTCTGTCTGAGCAGCAACATGTTTTTAATTACAGGCCTGTAATTATCCCCCTGGGTAAACATCCCTCCTCAATTGCTAGAGAATAACTACTTTTAGCAACTTAATAGCCATAAAGAACTGAAAGTGTTAACTACTCCAAAAGATGGACAATTTATTTCACTTTCATTAATAGTCAGGATCAAGAAATAGAGAATTTCTTACTTCATTAACTCAATAAGGTGTGGGAGTTGTTTGATATTATGCCATTTAATTAGTGTGGCTTGTCCCAGAATGTAGTTCTCATTCAAATCTTCATTGGAAACTATATCATCTCTTCTTTCATCTCTTCTGACAACACATTAAACCAAGCTAATTTTTCTAACTCGAATTATTGTACAAATAAGACAAAACAAATTCCTAACTCGTTTCAGAGATAGTTAATCATCCAGCAAAAAAATCTGTGCTCTCTCTTATGCTGTAGTATCTGAGAGAAATGCCCAGCTAGGGGCTAACTTTCCCTGCTCCTCTTGCATCTAGGTGGGTCCAAGAGAGATTGTTTCTTGCCAATGGAATGTAAGAAGGAATGAAACCTGCCACTTTCCCATTTTGGTAGCCTGATGCAGATGAGCACAGCCAGGTGTTCCACGGTTCTGGAAGCCAGGTCTTGACGATGGCAGAGCCATCAAATGAAGAGTCTGAGTTCCTGAACGAAAGCTTAGCAGAGAAAAACTGATCAGAAATACACATTTTGGATTTTACATGAGGAAGAAGTAAACTTCTATTGTGTTTGAACATTATAGCTTTTTAACTTAATTTTTCTCTTTAGTTAACACCTACATTTGGAATGTGCTTTAGCTGAAATATACAATTTAATGTCCTGTTACTCATTCAGTCATCAAATATTTATAGGAAATTGACACCCCCCCCCCAACTCCCACTCCACTCACACATAAATAACATTTACAGAGAACTTACTGTGCCAGGCACTGAGGATACATAGGAAAAAAGATGTGCTTTTTGGCCTCAGTGACAGTGCACTGCTGCTATGGTTTGGAGGTGGGTCGTCCCTGCCAAAACTCATGTAATTGCCAGTGTAATGGTGTTGGGAGTTGGTGCTTTTAAGAGGTGATTAGGTTGTTAAGATGGATTGATGTCTTTCTCTTGACACTGGGTTAGTTCTTCTGGGAGTGGACTAGTTCTTGTGGGAATGGATTAGTTCTCCTGAGAGCAGGTAATTATAAAGCGAGGCTGCTCCTTGTGTTTGGTCTCTTTGCATGTGCCCACTTCTGCTTCCACTTCTGCTTTTTACCAAGTTATAATGCAGCCTGAGGCCCTCACCAGAAGCTGGGCAGATGCTGGTACCATGCTTCTTGGACTTCCCAGCCTCCCAACCATCATCCATAATAAACCTCTTGCCGTTACAAATCCCCAGTCTCAATTCTGTCACAGCAACACAAAATGAACTAAGACAACTGCCTGTTCTCCAAAAATCTTCTATAGGAAAATTTGTCTTTTCTTGGCTTTTCTTTCTTTTTTTGCCTGTCAACAGCAAATGTTTTCCAAGGCCCTGCCTTCTTGTTCCCTATAATCAATCCTTTTGCTGAATTATCACTGCTATGAATGACTTTGAAAATACGTTTCTTTGGGGCCAGCCTGGTGGCGCACTGCTACAGTGCGCCACTTGGGAGTGCGGCGGCGCTCCCGCCGAGGGTTCGGATCCCACATACAGACCGGTTCCCGCTCACTGGCTGAGCGAGGTGTGGGCGCAACACTGAGGGTTGCAATCCCGTTGCCGGTCCCGGTCTGGTACGGGCGCGACACTGAGGGTTGCGATCCGTTGCCGGACATGAAAAAAGACAAAAAAAAAAAGAAAGAAAATCCGTTNACGGGCGCGACACTGAGGGTTGCGATCTGTTGCCGGACATGAAAAAAGACAAAAAAAAAAGAAAGAAAATCCGTCTCTTTGGTCATAACCTCTTAACTATGTCTAATTTTTTATTCGCAGTTATTTGCAAGATATC